>NC_082647.1:81641200-81885392 GCF_028023285.1 Balaenoptera ricei
GATGAGAACAGGTTTAGCCTGTAGCACAAAAATAATACGGACACCTGGATTTTATTTATAGTATCCCTAAAGTGACTCACCAAATTCAGAACTTTGCTCTCCAAATCAGTTTCTCAACTACTCCCCCAAACAGTGGTAATTATAATATTATTATGCTACCAGGCCTGTATATACTTTCTTCTATATAGATTTGTATACTAAGATATGTAAGTATTAACTACTTATTCATTTAACAGATATGTATATGCCATTCATCTTTTTAACACAAATGGTAAAATACAAAAATGATAAAATCTGTAATACTTAAAAAGTAACACTTTCATCTTTGTAATGTCTGATAAAGATCTAAACAAGTCACAGACATTTATGCATCAATGGAAAAATGGAAATTATATTGATAAAATGAGCACAATCTGTCCCAACTAATCAGTTACAGCTTCAGATTAAATGGTACAGTATAATCTGCAAACTGCCTAAGCCAGAAATGTTGCCTCTCCTCATTACTGACTGAGAGATACGGACTCCCCAACATTTTTTATATCTTGGTAGTTTCTCCTTTTAATGGCCTGATTGTGATGTCTCTCATCACTCTCCCCTCTGCAACTGAATGAGAAAGGGAAGGGCTGGAAATGCTGCTCCCAAACACACCCTTTCTGATTCCAAACCAGGTTCCCTGGCCCTAACCCAGCAGGAGACTCATCACTAAGCCACTTATTTATTTGGACTAAGAGTTTGGGCTCTGCTTTAGCATTGCCATGTATTAGGTGTTGTCTTGAGCACTAAACCTCACAAAACTTTATCTTATTTGTGGAAAATAGAGGGTTTCTTGTTTGTTCTTTTACTTTCAAGATTCATTGAGTTAATATACTTTTACAGACATTTTCTAAGAACAGAATACAATACGAATCTATTATTTTTAACATCACTGTCACTGATGCATCAGCCCCGCTTGGGGAAAATTAGGCATTTCAATTTTCATCCATTCATTATTCATTCAGTTATATATTTAGTGCAGCCTAGATGCCATGTACTTGCTACATATATTATACCGTAACCCCAGCATTGCAGAACTGATACACAAATCTCTTCCTCTTCATTTATGAAAGGCAAAACGTTATCTATTCATGGCCTATTTTCCCTTTATCTCCTACCCTCTATAGCTGCTCAATCACTGTGGTAGCTACTATAAACAAAATGTTCCACAGGTTTTGCTACCAAGATAAGGTCACGATATATTTTGTGCAGAGAAGACTCAGAATACAACTTTCATCTTTGTATTAATTTTCTATTGATGCATAACAAGTTACCACAAATTTAATGGCTTAAAACAACACACATTTAGTATCTTACAGTTTTCATGGTTTAAGAAATTAAGCATGGACTGGGTGCCCTGGTAAGGATCTCACAAAGCTGCAATCTATGTGTTGCCCAGGCTGTGTTTTGTTCTAGAGCTTGGGGATCTTCTTCCAGGGTCACGAGGTTATTGGCAGAATTCAGTTCCTCCAAGTTGTGGCACTAAATTCCCCATTTTCTGGCAGGCTGTCAGCTGGGGACCACTCAGTCCCCCTCACACATCCCAGTTTACTTTTTTCAAGACCAGCAGAAGATTCATTCTAGTCTGCTGAGATGGAGTCTTACATAATATAATCATGGTGGTGACTATCACATCACCTTTGTCAGGTCCTATTGGTTAGAAACAAGTCACAGGCACATGGACTCAAAGGGTGTGGTTTATACAGAAATAATTCACTGCGAGTCAATAGTGTATGTCTGCACAATCTCTATTATGTTCAGAAGTACAAAAGGAACACTTAATACTCTGTTTTGAATTAGGATATTATTTTTCTTCCTACTATCTTTTGTTTAAGTAAAACTATCCTTTGGGAAAGCACATCATACCTTTACCCTAAAATAAGTGTAAACTGTTTTCTTTCCAGTGACATCATAGGGTTACATAAGCATCTCCCAGTACAACGTTTTTCTTTAACACGTGTAGTAGATGACCCTACCCCAAGTCCTGGTCTGCCATCAGTGAGATCAGTATCTAAACAAGTCAGTATCAAAGCCATATCTATAAATTGACCCTATTTTCTCACTTCATAGCATCCACTTTCATATCAAAGAATCAGTTCATTTTGGACCCTAAGTACTGCTAAATGGAATATTTTTTTATTTAGATAGAGTTGACATATAATATTATATTACTTTCAGGTATACCTCATAATGATTCAGTATTTGTATATATTGGGAGATAATCATCATGATAATTCTATTTAACATCCATCACCAAACGCAGTTACAAATTTTTTTTTCTTGTGATAAAAACTTTTAAGATCTACTCTCTCAGCAACTTTCAAACATGTAATATTGTGTTATTAATATAGTCACCATGCTGTACATTACATCCCCATGACTTAACTTATTTTATAACTGGATATTTGTACTTTTAACCCCCTTCACTCATTTTGCATGCCCTCCCACCCCCTGCCTCTGGCAACTGCCATCTGTTCTCTGTATCCCTGAGTTTGATTGTTTTCTTGTTTTGGTTTGTTGTTTTGGATTGTTTGTTTTCTTTTAAGATTCCACATATAAGTAATGCCATGTAGTATTTGTCTTTCTCTGTCCGACTAATTTCACTTAGTACAGTGCCCTCTAGGTCCATCCATGTTGTCGCAAATGGCAAGATTTCCTTCTTTCTTATGGCTGAATCATATTCCATTGTGTGTATATACCACATATTCTTTATCCATTCATCTATAAATAGACAAGATACAGTTTGCTTCCATATCTTGGCTGTTGTAAATAATGCTGAAGTGAACACGGGGGTGCATGTATCTATTCAAGTTAATGTTTTCATTTTCTTCAGATAAATACCCAGAAATGGAATTGCTGTATCATATTTAATTTATTAATTTTTAATTTTATGAGGAACCTCCATACTGTTTTCCATGATGGCTGCACCAATTTACATTTCCACCAACAGTGCACAAGGGTTCCCTTTTCTCCACGCCCTCTCCAGCACTTGTTATTTCTTGTCTTTTTGATGATAGCCAGTGTAACAGGTGTGAGGTGAAATCTCATTGTGATTTACATTTCCCTTATGGTTAGTGATTTTGAGCACTTTTCACGTACCTGTTGGCCATCTGTATGTCCTCTTTGGAAAAATGTCTATTCAGATCTTCTGCCCATTTTTCTATCGGATTGTTTTTATTTTTGTTATTGAGTTATATACATTCTTTATATATTTTGGATATTAACCCCTTATCAACTATATGATTTGCAAATATTTTCTCCCATTCAGTAGGTTGCTTTTTCATTTCATTGATGGTTTCCTTTGCTGTACAGACGCCTTTTAGTCTGATGTAGTCCCACTTATTTATTTTTGCTTTTGGTTGCCTTTTGCTTTTGGTGTCAATCCAAAAAATCATTGCCAAGGTCAGTATCAAGAAGCTTACCACGTGTTTTCTTCCAAGAATTTTATGGTTTCATTCAACTCTCTGATCCATTTTGAGTTAATTTTTATGTATGGTGTAAGACAGTGGTCCAGTTTCATTCTTCTGTGTGTAACTGTCCAGCTTCCCCAACACCGTTCACTGAAGAGCCTGTCCTTTCCCCATTGTGTATTCTTGGCTCCTTTGTTGTAATTCACCATGTTTGTGTGGGTTTATTTCTGGGCTCTCTCTTCTGTGCCATTAGTCCATTATGTCTGTTCCATTAGTTCCATTATGTCTGTTCTTATGCCAGTGCCATACTGTTTCAATTACTATAGCTTTGTAATATTGTTTGAAAATTAGCATGATGCTTCCAGGGAATAAATTTATTTTAATTACCGTTTATAGGAGTATTGTGCAAACCCCTCAGATTTTGTCTTTATGCTTGTAACTTTGCAATTGACTTATATAAGCTAAAATAAAGGAAAAATCCTTATCTTACTGTGTGAATGAAATGTGCATTTATGATGTGGAACTCCTGAGAACTACTCTTCATGAGAATTATTTCTGAAGCATTTCAGGAAGAGGAAATCCTATGCCCTTTTAGTAAAAATACTTTATCAGTACATACATCATCTGCCATTTGAAAGGTGTTGCTCAACAAATCCAAAATACCAGTGTCTTTTGATGTATAGCCATGACTTATCTTCCTTATTTCCCATGCCAATGGCTATTTCAGTCTTATGGCAGGCCAATTTGGACCCGTCTCATCCAGTATGATGTAAGTGTGAATAGCATTTTATACATGCTTTGAATCCCATGCAACATTTTTACCTTAATGTTATTCAAACTACAATAGAAAAGACAAGCGGTGAACTTTTGTTCGTGGAAATGTGAAATAAGGTGTTCACTTCAAATTCTTCATGTATGTTTACATATTTAAGACTAGGAAAAAGGATGTTATACAGCAGTTGGCTGGATTAGAAAAAGCTAATGGGAATAGCTGAGTTTGTAATTTGCATGCCCAGACTTAGAGTTAGATTGTATTTGGCATGAATGTGGTGTTGCCATTTTGATGCTTCTGGAAACAGTCAAGTGTGGATTGCTAATAAGGCAATTGATATACTTTGTTGTATTTGTAGAAATGTTTTTCTTATAATGAGCGAAAGTAAGTAAAGTTAAACAAATAGTGAAATATTCTTTAGGTCTTCATATTCAAATATTAATGAATTAATGTACCATTTGATAAGACATACAAAGGAAATGATTATGGACTTTTAATATAATTTGGTTTATTTTCCTAAATATTTACTTGGTAATTGATAACATTAGTCGGTGCAAGAGTGTAAAAATAAATTTTCACAGCCTTATGCAGGAATATAATTAACATGAACTATAAAAATAGATTTAATTGAACTATCCTTTGGAGACTTTTTCATTATCCTTAGTACTTCATTAGCATTAATATGTATAGAGACAATCTTTCTTCTTCTTCAGCCCAACTAATGACATGACTAAACTATGCAGTGTATCTTCTTTCTGTAATAATTTTATTATGAATAATAAACTCTGTTGATTTAAAGACTACTATTCATAAGATAGTATGTTCACTGATAAAAATTTTGCTTTTCCTTGATGCTTAGATGTAGAACATGATAGTGTTGAAATGAGACAAGTATTTTAGTTTTGTCCACACTTAATGCTCTAATTATAATATTTTCATGTTATTTTAATAGAAATGACATTTTTATAAGACTTTAAAATATCAGAGCTTTTAATGTAACATGTTAATAAACATGTAAAATTAAAGTAGATTTAAACTGCAAATCTAAATGCAAATGTGAAGATTTTTCCTTAGTATGCTCATGTTTATTTTATGCATAGCTTATTTTTTAATTTTTTTATTTCAGCTTTGTCGAGTTATAATGGACTTATAAAATTATAAGATATTTAAAGTGTACATTGTGGTGATTTGATTTATGAATACGTTGTGTATGAGACTAAGTTCTACTTTCTTATCAGATTTAAGATTCCGTGCTTTCACTGCAGGGGGTGTGGGTTCAATCGCTGGTCAGGGAACTAAGATCCCGCGTGCTGTGCGGTGTGGCCAAAAAATAAATAAATAAATAAATAAATATTAAAAAATAAATAAAATACAGTGTTAGCAACTATAGTCACCAGTCAGACCTTTTCCAACTTATAGCTAAAACTTTATACCCTTTTACCAATTTCTCCCTATTTCCCCCATCCCCAACCTCTGGCAACCACTCTCTTTCTATGAGTTTGACTTTTTTCCCTCACATATAAATGATACCATGCAGTATTTGTCTTTCTCTGTCTGGCTTATATCCCTGAGCATAATGCCCTCAAGGTCCATGCATGTTGTCCCAAGTGGCAAGATTTCCTTCTTTCGCATGGCTGAACGGTATTCTATTGTATATATGTACCACATCTTTTTCCAATCATACATCAATGGATACTTATATTGTTTCCATTTCTTGGCTACTGTGAGTATTGCTGTAGTGAACATGGGAGTACAGATATCTCTTCAATATCCTGTTTTCATTTCCTTCAGATATATACCCTGAAGTGGGAAACAGGGATCATTTGGTAGTTCTTTTTTAAATTTTTCAAGAAACTACCTTACTGTTTTTCGTAGTGGCTGTACCAATTTACATTCCCACTAACAATGCACAAGGGTTCCCTTTTCTCCACATCCGCGCCAATGCTTGTTTTTTCTTGGTAAAAGCCATTCTAACAGGTGTGTAGTCACATCTCACTGTGGTTTTGATTTGTATTTCCCTGATAGTTAGTGATTTTGAACACTTTTTCATGTACCTGTTGGCCATTTGTATGTCTTCTTTGGAAAAATGTCTATACATTTCCTCTGCCCATTTTTTCAATCAGATTGTTTATTTTTTTGTTGTTATTGAGTTGTATGAATTCTCTATTTATTAATATATATTTTCGTATCAACACCTTATCAGAAATATATTTGCAAATATTTTCTCCCATTCCGAAGGTTGCCTTTTCATTTTGATGGTATCCTTTAAGTCCCTTAATCTACCTTCATTCTTTCTCATGCTTTTTTCTTTTTACTCCTCTACTTGGATGGATTCCACTGCCCTGTCAAGTTCACTGATCCTTTCTTTCACTTCTCTAGTCTGTTGTTGAACTGGCCTATGAATTTTGCAGTTCAGTTACTGTATTCTTCAGCTCTGTAGTTTCTGTTTGGTATATCCTCATATTTTCTGTTTGTTGAACTTTATGCTTTGTTCCTGCACTGTTCTCCTCCCTTGGTGAGCATCTTTATGACCATTATTTTAAACTTTTTATAAGTAAATAACCTATCTCTATTTCATTAAGGTCTGTTTCTAGACTTTTATCTTGTTCTTTTATTTGGAACGTATTCCTCTGTTTCTTCATTTTCCTTGACTCTCTGTGTTGGTTTCTGTGCATTGGATAAAACAGCCATTTCTCCCAATCTTGATGGAGTAGTCTTGTGTAGGAGATAAACATTATCATTCTGCCTAGCCCAAACTCTTGATTGTCTGTCAAACCTTTGTGATTGTACAAGCTGCCTTCTTTGTTCTTAACAGCTCCCAGTAGTTGAGGGTATGCCAGGACCTATTTTGATGTGGGTATTTTCTCATTCACCCCACGTGTAGGAGTTGCTCAGCTAGTTTCTGGATTTTTTCCAGTGGGAATTGCTCCATGTATAGCTGTATATTTCAATGTATCCATGAGACAAGGTGAGTTCAGGAGCCTCCTATGTTGCCATCTTGGACCAGAACTTTAGAAGTGACTACATAATAGTATATTGATCCCATAATTATAAAATACATACACTTGAAAACACCAATGCATTTAAATCCTAAGGTTCATCCTAAGGTTATCAAGATACAGTAATACTTTTTCTTAGTGATTTTGTTACTTTTATCATCGAACTTCTCTTTTTTTATAAATATTTCCTATATATTTTAATGGATTTCAGAAATTCAGATTTCCCTATGAGACTTCCTTAACCACATTTATGCTTATATGGTGTGAAATTACTCTAACTTTTTGTGATCTCTTTTCCTAAAGCTCCTATGTTCATTATAGTAACTGTTGGCCTCTCTACTCTACCATACTGTGAACTCAAGAGCAAGACCAGTGCATTTTCATGGCATCTAACTGAGAAAGCATTTTAGCAATGTTTCTAGATGGAATAGAAGCAGAGAAGAAAATAAGTTTATGTGGATAAAAATTTGTAAAAGTTGAAAACAATGATAATATAAATACCAGTTATCAAGGACCATTTAGATTTAAGCATTTCAGTTAAAAATGTTGCTTCTTGAGTTTATCAACTCTTTTATTGGCATTCTGCTTTTTAGATTTGAGCTGAGGTGTTTTATCTTTATAGAAGTGTCTTTGCTCATTTTATCTGCATTCAATACATAAAATATCAAAGCACAACTATAGAAACGTTAAATCAAAATGCCCAGATTTAAATTCTTAGATATTGTGTAAATTAAATTCGTACTTATGACATCCAAATTAGGATACAAGCAACTATTGTAAAATAAAGAAAAAATGTTATCTTTCCTGGGTTGTTATTTTCTACCTTGCTTTTTCTTTCACAGATTTTTAATATTTCTATGCTACTTTATTGTATACGTGAAAAACAGTGGGAGCCACCATAGCAACATCAACAAGAGGAAAAGTAATTTTTGAAAATTTACTATATGCCTGAGTAGTTTCTATATACAGTTGACCCTTGAACAACAAGAGTTTGAACTGCATGGGTCCACTTATATGCAGATTTTTTCAATAGTAAATACTGGAGTACTACCCAATCCATGGTTGGTTGAATCCAGGGATATGGAACGGAGTATACAGACGAACCTTGTCTACGGAAGGCTGCTATAAGTTTTATGAAGATTTTCGTCTGCACAGAGGGTCAGCACCCCTAATCCCTATGTTGTTCAGTGGTGAACTGTATATCAAATCTCATTTCTCATAGTATTTTCATGGCTATATATTACTCCCATTTTACCAAAGACACTGAAGCTTATCAAGTATATTTAGAAAGTTTTCAATTCACTAGCATAAAACTGTATTTTACAAAATTAAATAATTATTGTGTCATGCTACTTTATTAAGATAGATATGATTGTGATTTCCTGTCACAGATCCTTTACCACAGGGTTTTAGAGTGTACTCGGTCACTAAAAATCAAATGACACGAAGGACCCAACTACTTAATCCTCAAGACAATGTCATCTACAGAATGAAACTATAATCAAATTTTTAAAAATAGTCACATGTTAATTAATAGATTTTGAAGTTCTACTTTTTAGCTATACCTTTACAAGGTATAACAATTCTCTTTGTAGATTCCAAGCATATGGCTGCACCATATATTATATAGGGCTGAAATTATTTTTATGAGCTACATTTATATTCTAATTTTTAAGCTTAAAAAGAAATAAGTGGGACTTCCCTGGTGGCGCAGTGGTTAAGACTCCGCACTCCCAGTGCAGGGGACCAGGGTTCGAGCCCTGCTCAGAGAACTAGATCCCACCCACATGAATGCCGCAACTAAGAGTTCGCGTGCCACAACTAAGGAGCTGGCGAGCCGCAACTAAGACGCCCGCCTGCTGCAACTAAGACCTGGCAAAACCAAATAAATAAGTAAAATTTAAAAATTAAAAAAAGAAAGAACTAGGACCCATGCCACAAGCACTCTATATACTCCACTATAGTCTAGCGTAAATTATGATAGATTTTGATATAAGGCAAGGTCTTGAAACTATGGCTTTACACTAAGGAGAGCTCATGAATCATTTTTTGGGATCTCAGACTGACCATGTCTTAAAATTGATGTAGTTATACTGACTACTGAGAAATTCAGTATCTGTGTGGGTTTTATGAAATCTTTAATAAGTGATGAACTACAACTTGTGAGTGATTCAACCATGGAAAGTGAAACCAAACCTTAGATTAAGAATCTAGTTTTGTTTTTTCAGATAAATTCCATGGAATGACCCTTTAAATATGACCAGCTATTTTTGAGTCCTCATTTTGTAATTTCTAAAATGTCTTAGTACACTAAAAAAAAACATAGGCTAACCTAATTGAATGTAGAGTGGTTAATAACTTTTCTTCATCTTCTACCCTTTATTAGTATCTATCTAATGTCTTACTGTAGAATCAGTCCTGGTGAAACTTTAAAGGCTAATGTGTAAGAAATCAACTGTCTCTATCCAGGCTTAGTTGAGACTAAAAATCATATAGTAGATGATAGTCTTCATTCATCCAGTTATGTTCAGCTTGTATCATCAATTAATCTCTACAAAGAACAGTTACACTGAACCAAGAAACTTGTGACAGAAAAGCTCCACAGGTGGGGCCAGAGAGAGCTAGTATCTTACTTAACTCTGACCCTTGACAACCGCTTGTAGAACACAGTAAATTTGTTTCGTTTTTGTTTTTGTTTTGAGGCTAAATCATTTTTCAGAACACTTGCTCTGTTGTAAAAGTAGGCCTGGGGGGTAAGGATGGGGGTGGGGGTACTAGGGAAAGAGAGGGAGAAAAGGGGGGAAAAACAAGGATGGAAAGATGGAAGGGAAGGAGGGGGGGAGGAAGAAAAGGAAAGACGAAATTCATTTGGAAGTATCACATCACCTAGAAATAAGAAACAGTATTCTACCAAAATATATCCCTACTAGATAAATGAAGAAGGGTTCCATAATTCAGCTACTACTTTTTGAATGTTTGGACTGTGTTGTTGCTGACTACAAGGATGGTTTTTGAAGAGTTAAGTAGGAAGGGAACAGGATTTGGAAGAGAGCTGGCTTTTAATTTTGGAGATTTTGAAAGAGTTGAAAGTGGTACTTCAATCACTGAATGGAATGAAGTTTATTTTAAAGAGATAATTGTGTCTTCAGTAATGGAGAATTCTGCTTTCTTTTAGTGCTTTCATTTTAAAATCTTGACATTTGCAACAAAAATATATCTGGTGCTGTATACACTAGCTAATTTTTAGATTATTTTTTTAAAAAGATAAAATATCAACAGTTTATTTCTGTCTCAATTAGATTTCTCACAGTAATCATTCTCCATCTTTCTTCCATGTGGCTAATTACAGAAAAATCTGTTCTGTGGAATAAGGAACAGTTTACTCAGTTGCTCATCAATCAAGAATGCTTTTATTGTCCCTGTACTAAGTGCCATATAAATGCACAAACAGTATTAGTTTATGAGTTAAGGCTGAAATGTGAATAATAATTCATAAGTTATGATCGTGTTTTCACTTCATCAATTGCAGTCATATATATGTTTAGATTGTGTCTTCTCAATTTATGATAGCTGTTACTATCTTTTTGTAAGTTAAATGCTTCTTGATTTCATAAATGAATTGTATGCTGTGGAATTTCTTACACTGGGAATATCCTCATACAAAATTTTTACAAAATATCTGATCAAAATAGAGCCTTATTATATTACTGAATATGCCTAAAATAAAAATTATTTGTTAATATCAGATTAATCATTATAGATCCTACCAAGATCTCAGAAAGTTCTCTTTCCTATCAACTATTATTGAAATCAGAATATTGTTCTTTTGATATTGGTATGCAGTTCCAATATTCATATTGTAGTTAACTTCTAGATACCAGAACCCATTTTTTGTGCACCTTATAACTTGTGATAACTGTTATTCCTTCTTAACTTATTGCTAATAATTTGCTAATTTTTCAATACAGGTAATGGATTAGGAATTAGAATTGTGGGTGGTAAAGAAATCCCTGGACATAGCGGAGAAATTGGAGCTTATATCGCCAACATTCTTCCTGGGGGAAGTGCAGAACAGACAGGGAAACTTGTAGAAGGTAAGAATAAGGATTTCAGAGTAAATTAAAATGAATGTGCTCATATTAAATATATCTTAATTTGATATGAAAGTTTTCTCTTCTTTTACTGTCTAGGAAAAACTCTCCTTATGGTTGATTATGATATTTTGGTATAGTAATATAAAGGAAGATATGTCCACAGCTATATTCATTTTATTTTCAGTTGCATTGTCCTTTTGGCAGTTGGATTGCTATGGGAATATCTTGTTTAAGAAACAGTAATTAGTCAAGATTTTTTACTGACTGGGGCAATATTATATTTTAAAAAACACTTTGATTAAAAGGATTAGTGTTTCATAAACACCAGGAAAAATTATATTGAAATCAGAACCATAAAAACATCTCACATGACTCAGTACATGCTAAAGTCAGGTCAGCAAACTATGGATGACCCACAAGGCAAATCCATCTGCTGCCTGTTTCTGTAAACATTGTTTCATTAGAACACAGCCAGGATTATTAATTTACATATTGAACATGGGTGTTTTCCCACTACAATAGCAGAACTGCATTCACAACAGAGACTGTGTGGTCTACAAAGCCTAAAATATATATATTCTCTCTGACCCTTTCGAGAAAAAAGATTGCCAACTCCCGTGCTAGGTACTATTCTATTCACCTCATTACATCATAAAGCATTTTAAAGTAATAAACTTTACAGATGTGTCTTATGGGCCATAAAATGATGTTTCTTTCAGTAAAAGGTTACAGCTTGATTCTCAAGATACACAATGATAATTTTCACTCATTAATTAGATGATGTGGTCATTTGCATTTTCCAAAACCTAACATAGATATAGTTTACAAGTTTTCAGTGAGATTGCTTACCACGAATATTTTTATCATAAAGCAGCCTCAGTCTATCCTTTTATTTTTATCCTAAATTAAATGTTATTTAGAAAGCATTTTTCTGTCATTTCATCGTTTAATAAAATGTTGCCTGTTATTGTTTAAAACTCAATTATGTTAAGATTATTCCCTGTCATTGTCTTAAATTAAATATATTGGAACCTACCGAAAAATATCCCTAGATATTTTGATAGACAATTCGAATAAACACAAATTTGAGGCAATATTTATTCATCACAGTGTTCTGCTGGAAGCAGCTTGCCCAACTCACTAAGAGATGTTTTGAATATCTCTTCCCAACTTCACACTCAGGACCGTCACGTTGTTAGCTTGAATTGGCCATGGTGAGAGTATTTACAACATGGAAATAGGCAAATGCTATAAATCAGGCCTTTTTTGTTCATTTATTTGCCTGTTGATTTTCAGAATGCCAGTTTACCAGGACATCACCACATATATAACTGAAAGCATATTATTAAAAATATTCTAATCGTATTCATACAACAGGGAAAATTGGAGGTTTAGCCAGATAGCTAAATGAAGGAAACGACTATATGAATCAAGAAATAACCATTATGAGCAAACACTGGGTCTCTCTGAATTTTCTATGACTTTAATCTTATCATGCCTAAATGCTACTCTGTTGGTATTGCAGTCTAGTTAAGATACAGGAATTGAGGGCTGTTTGTAAGGATGGGAGTGATATGATTGCTTTCTGATAGCATACTTCAGAAAGAAATGAATATGCTATTTTTATTTTAAAATAAAATTTGCAACAGTAACTGTGCCTGATATAGTTGACAAAGATACTCGAATAATTTAAAGATAAAATTTCGTACCCTTCTTTGTCCTTGCACCATGAAAATCAGCAAATGCTACAAATCAGGATAATTTGTATGTACAATTTCAGTGAAGCGCTTTGTGATGAAGTGATGCTCTTTGCATTTGGTAGCTTATGTGGCCATTTTCAAGTTCATGCACCTAAATTAATAATAGATATAATTCAAACTCATTCAAGAAAGAAAACTGAAATGAACCTAAAATTACATCTGGGATTTTATAAACTCAGAGACTGCCATTAAAGTCATCATCTTTTTTGGAACTAATAGTTTTGCAGTTTGTTTCATTGGGTAAAGTAGGAAATCATTAAAAGCTATGTGCATGTGACTTAAGATTTTACTTTTATTAATTGTATTATTTATTAATTCTCCCAAAGTTTTGCCAAGTGCTAAGCCAGGCCTCTCTATGACTATAGATCCTCTGATTAGAGTCCAGTTGTTACATAACTCACACCTATAATTTGTTATTTATGATTTCCAGATTTACTTTATTTTCTCTTAAAACATAAATCTTTAATACAACTCTTGGTAGTATTTCTACTAGACTCACGATGCTATCTTGACTGTCAATATTTAGATCCTGTTTTTGCCAATAGAACCCAGAATCTACAGTTGTCTACTGGGTTCATCACCAGTCCAGAATCTCCTCTTTGTGTTGGCTGTCTAGTGGAGAGAGGGTGAAGGGCACAAAACAGATGAGTTTCAAATTAGAGATTAAAATCTAAACTCAAAATAGCAAGTCCTACATGGAAATGTTTGCTGCCTGACACGTCTCTTTCTGATTCATTTGCACTTAAATGGTGAGTGGGTTTTGCTCTCAATCTTGGAAAATTTTACTGAAGCAACTCACTGGTTGCATTTCTCCGTTACACAGTAAACACAGGAAGGCAGGGTTTGATGTTTGCTAATTCGTTGAAAGTGGATGTGATTTTCCTTAGTCTGGGCCTCCTCCACAATCAGGAAAACTGCCTTAAAAGATTTGCCTTATAAGATTTCTCATCTATTGGGATGCACAGCTCAACATCACACATCTTCTGTTCTGCCTTCCCGGATGGGAGTGGGGCAGGGGGAGCGTCTCAGCATTCATGGTTTGATGTATGCAGTTTAACACTTAATTGGGCACTGACCTGTAATTTTCATTACAAGTGTTTGAGTGTACAAAAAAGCTGTAGAGAATAATATGGCAAACAACCATGTATTCACCATATTGTTTTAAGTCTCAACATTTTGCCTATTTGTTTCATATTTTTAGGAGATATAAGTACCTATAATCCAATTAAAGCCTCCTGTAGTCACCTCTCCTCTCCCAAACCTCTCTTACTCGCCCAAAATAAACCACCAGACTTAATTTGAGATTACCCTTCACTTGCTTTTCTTTATAGTTTTATGTATGTATTCATAAACTTTATAAGGATTCATTTTGCTTGTTTATGAAATTGTATATAAATGATAGTTTACGTGTATTTTTGCCACTGTTTTTAGTTCCAGAGTTTATGAGTTTTATCTAAAGTGGTATACGTAGCTACATGTACACAAATGTAGCTCTAGTTATTTATTTTCACTTCAGGGCAGAATTCTATTACTGTATGTCTCTACTACAGTTTAATTTAAACATTCTCTGGTTATTTCGGTTATATATGAGTTTTTTTTTTACTATTTCCAACAATGCTGTAATTAATTTTTTGAAGTAGTCTCCTTTTGCACATGTACAGAAGTTTCTTCTACAATAAAAGTTCAAAAAAATTTAGAAAAAGTTCAATTTCTGGGTTATAGTGACTATCTTATTAAATAATATGGGAGAATGTTGTGTGGTTTCTTCAACAGTAGTTGATTTTTCCAAGTTGCTCTCCAAAGTGTTACACTATTTTTACATTCATCCGTAGTAAATTAGTGTTCTGATTCCTTTATATCCTTGTTCCTCTTTCTCAACATTTTCTTTTTCAAATATAATGTGAAATGATAGGCCATTGTTTTCTTCGTTCACCTTACCTTCAGTAATGTTGAGTATGATAATATGTTACTAATCTTGTTAGCACTTGGGTTTTCCTCATCTGTGATTTGCCTGTTCTTTTGCTTATTCTTTATTTGGATTGTTTGTGTATTTTAAATTGAATTTTAGAGAATCTTCATGTATTCTGGTTATAATCGTTTGTCAAGTATGTAGGCTGTAAATACCTTCTCCCAGTATGTGGCTTGTTTTTTTAGTGTCTGTCTTTTTTTTTTTTTTAAGTTGAAATTTTAACATAGTTGGCTTATTTTGTTTCTATTAAGTTTTATAAATGTTCTATATTATTTAGGAAATTCTCCTTACCCTGAAGTCTTCAAATATTAGCCTATATTTCCTTCTAAAAATTGTGAAATCGTACTCTTTTATAATGTCCTTATAGACATAGAATTAAGTTATTTTTAGTCTATCGTGCTCTGACTAGAAATTTTAGTTTTCTCCCCCATCAGTATGGATAATCAGTTGCCTGTGCACCATTTATTGAAGAGTGTATCATTGCTCCCACTGATCTACAGTGCCCCATCTGTCATATATTGATTCTTTTGTACATGTGTGGGTCTTTTATGAGATGTTTGTTCTAGCTTACTTGTCTATTTGTCTATCCCTACATCAGTGTCACACTGTTGTAATTATGATGACTTTAAGTCCTGACATATGGTAGGTAATCTACCATACTGCTGTTCTTCAAAATCCTCTTGGGACAGTTCTTGACCTTTGGTCTTGCATATACATTCTAGAACCAGCTTGTCAGTTTTCAGGAAAATCTCTGTTGAAATTTGGTAGTGATTATATTGAAGGTATAGATTAATTTAGAAAAAAAAAATTTTGATATTGAGTCTTATCCATTTGAGTCTTCCATGGGTTCACAATGCTGGACCTTTGTTCTTCTTAGAGACGTAATCATTGTATTTTGAATCAATACAATAAAGTACATTAGGACATTAAAAAAAAATTAACACATAGCAATTGTTAAACTTATTAACAAGTTGTATCATTTTATATGAACTTACAACAATTTTATATCTCCAGAAAAGGAAGAGTAGAAAATATAAATAAAATAAAAGTTTGTTTAGGAAGTATAATGGGCCAAACCTAGTCCTTTATGTGCATACCATTGGTTCTAAGGTTTATTTAATCGCTGGACTTCTGAACTTATTCTCCAAATGATTTTTCCCCTAGTATTGTGTATCGTAACATCATAATTGTGAAATATATTACCTGCATGATACCTTTCATATTTCAACAGTTTTCATAAGAGAACAGTGAATCCATAAGAACTAAACACATTTTAGCCATTGAACCAAAAACAGGTATTTGTTTATATTGTTAGGTTTTCCAGCTGAAAATCAATTTAGTTGAAGTATTTTGAAGATAAATTATATCTTTATTATTGATAATAAAATCATATTTGTTTGGAGAACGCTCTTTGGAGCTAAGATAGAAATATAGTGTTAAGCTCTGTATGTAGCTTCAAGAAGCTTCTTAATGAATCAGTAGGAACATAGACTAGGAGAGCAAAAAGTTAAAACCAATGATATACAATGTTTGCTTATGGATTTAGCGAGAGCTATGTGGAAAATTACCTTCTCCCAGGCCAGTAGGTAGGCCTGTAAAGAAATTCGTTTATCTTAGTTTGTCTATATGCTATTCTGTGAGGAAATGTACCTGTGGCATAAATTCTAGTTCACGGATATTTCCAAATTCTCAGTTTCTAGTTGTCTCAATGTAGGGGATATTGATTTGGCTAGTTAGCTCCTCTTAAAGATGAACTGACAGGGTTTCTTGCAAGAAAATGTTGTTGGATTTATGTTTGAGAATCAGTGATTGGAGTGGAGGTGAGGTTAGGTGTTTTTGGCATGGTGGTTTTGATTTTAGAAGTTCGCCTCTGGAATTCCCTGTCCTGAAGAAGTCTATGGTAGAAGAGCTAATTCCAGTAGAGGACACACTCCTGTGTGACTTAAAGGATAATGTTCCGAGGCAAGAAAGTCTCTATTTCTGCTTATGCTTTTTTGGCATATGTTACAGATGGCATGGCAGTGATCAGAGTTGGAGGCCAGGAAACACACCACACAGATGAGCGAGCTTCCTTATTCTTGTTCCAGGGGGATTACGAGGTACGGATTGGTCATTAGCATGAGATTTCTCAGAATTCCTGCAAGATAGTGTGTCAGGTACACATGGCACAAGATCATATTTCTTGTTGATACAAGGATTTTTCTAAAAAATATTTAGGAAACTATCTTCTGGGAAGAAAGAATATAAATTGTGGGTACCTGGACTGGTAGATTGTAATATACTATTTGTAAGATGCAGTGATATCATACTTACATATTAATGATTAGCTGTATTGCCAGGACAAAGAAAGATGTTTCTCTTCTTTATCCATTTATTTTGAAATTAATCAGAGGAAATTATATTTGAGTCAGTATTTCCGATAGGGACATCAAGAAAATGAAATAATTGCCCTTTTTTTAACACATTTTTTAGTATGTATAATACTCCATATCCTAATTTGATTGCTTTTATCAATAAGAGTGGTATACCTTGAAATGTATATGTATGTTCAAGTGATACTGATTAATGATTAACAGTTGTTTCTGTTTTTAAATTTCTGGATTTGTCTAATCAGTATGCCATAACAGGCTACATTTTGGTGTATATGAACTTGGAGTTGTTATTTTGGAAGCAAGGATGCTGAACTGTCTTTAATAGTAGCTATAACAAATCTTCAAACAGCCAATGCTTCAAGGTCTTCATTATATAAAGAGAATGTTTTTAGAGTCAGACACGTCAGGATTTAGATTGAGCTCTGGTACTTTTTGCCTGAATAAGTTGTTTAACTTTTAGTACTTTGGTGTTCTCAGTTGGGAAATCGGGATAATAATAGTGGCTGCAAAATTGTTATCAGGTTTACAAATAATGTGTCAGAAACATTTAATATAGTGTTTGATATAATATTTCACAGACGTAGTGAAAAGATGGTACTTACTTTGGAGATCGTTGATGATAAGAATAGTATGTGCTACTTAAGCTTGAACTCCGTCCCCTCTATCTGAACATGCATAGATAATTGACCATGGTCAGGTCTGAGCTCTGAACTGCAGAGATTTGGAATATTCCTAATGGAAAAAGCACAGATTTGAAGTCAGAAGACTGAATTAATGTCATCCTCATGATGTTAGGCAAGTTGTTTATGTTCTCTGAGTCTCCTTTTATCTCATCTGGATGGGTTGATGTTTCAATTAGGAGGTTTCAAGACCTATCTCATGGGGTTGACTGTGAGTATGAAAGGAGCTGACGTATTTCTCATGCTTAGTTAACTATAAAGAACTAGACTAACTAAAGAAACTATTTTGTTAAGGATAGACGAAATTATTTTCATAGATGACAGTTAATCTCACAAAGTTCAGGCTTCCTGTAAGGGAGCATTGATCTGCTAGAGGTATTCTGCTATAATGGAATATCGTTTTAGGTATTTATTAGGCCTGAATAAATTTTTTAAAAATTTAAAACCTGAAGTGATTAAGTCATGTCCCATGTAAATATATAACCTCCTAACCGTAAAACCATACTTTTGGCTAGTCTTATAAAAAGCCTTCTAAGTTTTTCTTCTTAGCAATTCAATTTGTTAATTTCATGTCTGATTAAAGTCTATGGACATACATACAATGTATACATACAATGAATACATACAATGAATATCTGCTTATGTAACTCTCATGGTCTGTAAGTCACGGAAAGCATATCTTGTTAGTGAATAGAATCGTGGCGTAGGTGTCAGATGTCAGGTGTCTGGCACCCAGTGTGTGGACTGATCTTTCTCATCAACTCCTTTTTATGGCCGTTGACACATCACAGAAACTCACTGGGTGTTCAGCATTAAGTGTAAGGGGCCCTCCACAAGACCCTTCTGTAATGCATACTTTTGAGACACTTTTATCTGTTGAAGAGATGCGGGGGAGAGATTGAACCTTGAGAAGAATCGTACAGTCTAAGGTGTGGAAAGAGGAAGCAAGACAGTAGTATGTGTACTATGATAAGTTGTGTATGTTATGTAAAATGGAAATGTGAGCCCTAGAATTAAGAATGTGAGACTAATTACAGAGGATGAAAGAAGGAATGAAATCAGAATGGATAAATCATGACCCTTAAGTCTCGGGGCTCCTTCCTCACCTGTACAGGCCCCTTACAAGGCTCCAGGAAGTTAAAAAACATATGTGATGTTTGTGGAATTTGTCAGCTTCTTAACTTTTGTAATTTGTTGTGATTTATTTTGTCCTTTTAACAAATGTTCACTTGTATCAATTTTGTATTCATAATTTTCTCTTTTTTCTTAAAATTGCATGAGCTTCAGGCCTTACAATACTTGAATTCATCCCTGCATGAGATGTTGTTTCTTATTGGGGGAGAACACTGAGGTGCTTACTGCAGAACTGTAAGAACCTATTGGTATGCAGCAGTAATATACTGACAAGGTAGATGGAGGTGATAAAAAGGGAGTTCAGAAAGAAGGTTGTTAGGAAGGAGTAGAGGTGAGAATATCAGGAATATGGGAAATAATAAAGAATGTAAATGGGTCAAAACGTTTATTCAGTAACTACTCTACAGGTATATCCTAGAATTCTATCATTCTAAAATTCCACCTTGCTTTCAAGATGGTTACAGCCTAGAAGGGCAGTGGATAGAGGATATTCACTGTGGAGGAAAAGTTTGGTCAGGGTCTGAATGAGCAAAAATATAAAATAAACCTGAAGAACTAGGAGAAAGATGTATTTACGGAAAGAAAACCCATTGTTTAATAACTTTTTTGGCAATGTATATATTCTTCTAGTTTCAGTAAGAGAAATATAGAAATGCAGAATACATTGGTTGATTCTGCAGGCTTCTGTCAGAACCAGTACCATAACTAAGTGTGGGTTACAGATACGCCTCCTCCCCTCCCAGAGAATTCCAGGTAACTTTCAGGTAATGTCTAAGAACAGATTGTAAGCTCCTGAGGGCAAAGAACTCTCCAGGAACTGAAACAGATCTTTTTAGGCTTTTATCTCTTTCATTGGTTAATTTTTTACATAGTTCATATTTTACTTATTTATAGTGATGGAGTACAGCCATGTTCCAGATATAGTGACGTGGCTGGAGCAGAAAGAATATTCTGTGGGAATGCAGATTTTCATATCAGACTAACGGTTTTTCATATATATACTAAGTTACACTGAGAGTGGTGGAAGAAAATAAAATTGCTTTTTTTTCCTCTTAGGCTACTTTTGTTTTCTTTTACTCTCTAGTTGTTTTTTTTTTGTTTTTTTAAAAAATTTATTTATGGCTGTGTTGGGTCTTCGTTTCTGTGCAAGGGCTTTCTCTAGTTGCGGCAAGTGGGGGCCACTCTTCCTCACGGTGCGCGGGCCTCTCACTATCGCGGCCTCTCCCGTTGCGGAGCACAGGCTCCAGACGCGCAGGCTCAGTAGTTGTGGCTCACGGGCCCAGCTGCTCCGCGGCATGTGGGATCTTCCCAGACCAGGGCTCGAGCCCGTGTCCCCTGCATTAGCAGGCAGATTCTCAACCACTGCGCCACCAGGGAAGCCGCTACTCTCTAGTTTTTACTAGATCCCCATCACTGTCATATATGGTGCTTGAGTTTTCTGAGTTCCAGCGTGTGTGTGTGCGTGTGTGTGTGTGTGTGTGTGTGTGTGTGTGTGTATGTAAATACATGCTCTATAGAGCAACATCTCTTGGTCCTGTGGGATATGAATGAAGAAAACATGGACCATACATTTCAGTAGGTGAGACAGAAAGTAAAACCTACTATAAGTATCACATAATAAATGGTAATAAGTGCTAAGGAGAAAAAGATAACAAGGAGGGTGGATATGCCATATAGGAGGGTAGGGTTGAAATTTTAGATGGGATGTCAGGGAAGGCCTCGCCAAGAAGGCGAAAACTGAGGAAAGCCCCCAAAGAGAGGAAGGAGTGAACTTGGAGTTATTGGTATTATAGGCAGAGGAATGAAAAGGGCACAGGCCCAGAGCAAGAGCCTGCCTGGTGTGTGCCAGGAATAATAAGACCGCAGCGAGGCCAGCGTGGCTGGCAGTGAGTGAGGATGTGAGTGAGAGAGAAGAAAGCAGGAATTTCCGGCAGAGGAAGTAACCGATGTAACAGAGTAACAGAAGTAACAGAGGTAGCATCTTGTAGGTCAGTGTAAGGACTTCAGCTTCTATTAATGTCAAATGAGAAGGCACTGGGCTGACACAAGCTGAATGACGTTTAAATAAAATCACTCTGACTGCTATAAGGAGAATAGTTTGATGGAGTAAAGAATAGGAAGGAGAGCAGTTAGGATGCTATAGAAATAATCCAGGCATGAAATGTGGCTGTTCAGACCAAGGTGGGAACAGGGGATGTGGAGATAAATGATATTATATCATATATCTATAAATACTAATACAACATGTATATTCAATTTCAGCTCAGTGAAAATGACCTCAATATGTTCATTCATTTGTTCCCGTACACAGTATTCAAATTTAGTAGGCCAAAAGGTACTCCACCGTTTTTTTTAAAAACTTAAATCTCTACATAATACAACAAACCTACAGAGCATTTAACATTCAAGTCTTAAGTCTTATTTTAATTAATACAATAAATATACATTCTTTAATAGAAGTCATACAACCTAAACAGAAATTAAGCCCTCAGAATGCTAATAATATTCTTGAACGTAGATGAGGAATCAGGAGTCCTGGCTTTTTGAACTACCACTCAGTATAATTTCTAAAACAGATTTCAGATCTGTAAACATAGTAATAGTTACATTTACCCTACCTATTTTACTGAAGTGCTGTAAAGATAAAATGAGAAAAAGTGGTCAAAATAACTTTGTAAAAAAAAAAAACACAAAGTCCCATGTTGGTACGATCAACATAAGTGAAATAGATCTAATTTTATTCATTTTAATCAAAAAGACATCTTATAATTAGATGGTATACATCTGAAAGTTTTGTGTAATTCATCTAAAATATGTTACCATTATTTTTTGTGGTTGTTAATCATGTTTGCTTCTGAATTAGAGGAAATAATTTCTCTACGTGAATTTTAAAGAGCTGGAGGGAAAATAGCTGAGTTTTTTCTCTATTATTTGGCAGATATTGCTGTTAAGGTGTCTTCTTAAACAACTCTGGTTTATTAATGGAAAAATCAATAATTGTAATATGTTGTATATACTATATTATATCTATATATATATATTGAAATTACATTCTGTTTACTGTAAGTCAGAACTTTTTGAATAGAATTTTTCCATCAAATAACATTTGTTATGTGTTGAACATCCATCCAGCCAAAGTGAATTATTTGCTAGTTCTTCTTCATGATGTTAATAGAATACTGGCACTTCTTATGAAGTAACTTAACACATAATTCATTTTATTTTTGTAAAGTTTCTCTTAGGGTGATAAAATGGTTATTGATTTTTTATTGTTTGCAATGACTTCTCTGTTTTATTTCTATCCTTTAACTATTCAAATGATGAAAGAATTTATGTATTTAAAGTTCACTCTTAGTTTTGATTATACCATTCATAATAATTATATAGTGTCTTCGGCTCAAAATAAGCAAAATATAAAAACAACATTTTTATGCACAGAAATTGACCATGTTGTAATATTTGTAGTGATGAGTACTTAGGTTATGATTAAAAAAAAACTTCCTTCTTTGTAAAAAAAAAAATGTATTTTCTTATACTCTAGAATAGTATATTGGAATTTTTGGCTCTTAATTTTTTTGCTCTTAAATTTTGATTGGAAGATTTCTTTTTATAACTTTACTTTTCAAAACATAGTTTCCTTTTTGTCCGATTTTGCACGTGATTTAAAGTTACAACTCAGAAGTCAAAGCAAAGCTCTGCGCATTTTATCTGTCAAATAATGTTAGGAAATGGAATTTGTATCTTCTGTATATATGCTCAGTGGAGATGATGATGATGATGATTTTGCCACTGGTTCAAACATCTCCTGTATTTATTAAGAAACACTTTCCCTGGTATAAATTGATGATATTTTATGTTAAAATCCATCGTCTGAGTAGTGGGATACATTTAAATAACTTTATAAAGGGAATAGTACAGAACACATGAGTATCAAAAAAGGTTAAGAACATAATTAAAGTTAAAATTCCTGCTGGTTCGCTAGGGATACTTAAAGCAGAGGAGGCACCAGTTAAGACAAGCATTTCTCATGCACAATTGTTATCATTTGCCTTAGCTTCCTATGTCCATTTAACCCAACTCTGTATCTCTATATAATCATGAGTGCATTTTGGATTAATCTGTTACTGTTAGCTGGTCATGATATCCTTTAGATTTGATGATATTAATCTGTTCATGCCATTTAATTAGAAAGTCAATAGAAAACATCCATTCTGAGTATTTTAACAAAATAAATTGGGAAATTAAACTGAGGAAAGTTTATAAATTTATGAACTGCACCCTGCTTTAAATGAGATGATAGCATCACAAACCTATCATTGGATATCTCCACGTGTTATATTATTTTCAGGGGGATCAATAAAATTTTACTAATCTACCCATAACCCCTTTCCTGCCTTATTCAGCCACATTCTATTGTAGCCTGTTTCAAGTAACATATCTAATTCTAAACACCATAAACTGTAGCCATAGAGTGACTTTGGTATCTGTACCAATCCTTCCAGGAAATATTGAACTGGAATAATAGATTATTTTAGTGGTCAGAGTGATTAGAAACAGAATCCTATCACGAGAATCTTCTTCAAATTGGACCCACAAATCATGGATATATTCCCCTATTTACCTTAACTCTGTTTAAAAAGCATGAATTTGCAACACCTATACTGGAGTGTAAGAAACATACGACTTTTTCTGTAAATCAAATGTAATCAGTTCCAATCTTCCCTTCATCTACTGGTGAGAAGTTGAAACGCTTCAATTTTTTGATGTTGCCTGCCCCACGAGCACTGGGGAAATTCCCAGTGAGTCTCTTACACATTCTAGAACACTGGGGGTTGGGCCTCTGACCCTTGACCCACACCGCATTGAGAGCAGTGTCCAAGCCTGCACGCTTCCTTGACAGTGGGTGGCTCCTTTAAACTGTGACCAAATTTTCACGAAAGTAATTCTGCCTAGGTTGAGCCACCAAATCTAAGGTCGACTTTTCTAATGGCACCGCACAGAAATTTTTCTTTGAGGTAATGCCATCTTCCCTGGATAATATAAGCAAGTAGGGTGCTGCTCTCTACTGCCCTTGCAACCTCCAGCCACCATTGTTGGGGGAGATCTTCTCCCCAGAACTCTCTATCTCCCCTTCCTTTCATTCATCCTACATTCTTCTTTTTTTCTTTTTAAAATTCTGTTTAGTACTTTTAACGTTGAGATCTACCCTCTTCACAGGTTTTTAAGTGTACGATACAGTATTGTTAGCTAGCAATTATAATCTCTCTTGAAGTCAGGGTCCCCTAATCCAATATCCTGGTCAACACACTGTATTTTCTGGCTTTCAAACTTTCCTCAATATGATGAGCGTTAAGTAATACATCATTATTGCTTTGATTTGTACTTTCTAATCTCTAATGAGTCTGGGCTTTTCTTCATATATTTAAACCACTTTTGAATTTCCTTCTCTATGAATCTTCATTTTACTAATTGCCAAGATACTTCTGCTTTTTCTAGTAGAGTATCATTTTTATTAATTTTTATAACAGCATAAAATAGTAGATACAAAGGTGGTGATCATCACAAAGGTGATGAATTGTGTAGTGCCTGCCACATAAATATTTGTGGAATAAATCAATAAAAGTCATGAGCTTTTGTGTGCTGTATGTTTGGATATACATTAACATATAAGATTTTGACTGTTAATGCAATAATTTGAATACAGAAGATGTTTTTGCAGTAATGGTAAATATTGTAGACAGAGAAATAACATATATGAAATTCTGAACTGTAAAGATAAGAAGAGCTTTTGCCAATTTGAGAAACATACGAAATTCAGTAATCCCAGAAGTTATAAAAATACATATTTGAGAATGTTTTATAGTGATTGATGTTTTTAGAATTCAAAAATTACCTGGTTATTGTCTTTTTTCAGTTTTTAATAACCTATTAGGTGTAAGACTTTGAGCAGCAAATTCTATCATTACTGTTGCACATTCAAAAAAACTCAGATTATCTTAGTTTTCCTATTAAAAGTCATTAGAAGAGGCACTTTCTAGGGATGTAATTGAAGTATCATCTATGCAATCTCAAACTTGAACAACTGGTTAACATACATGTTGTTATAATTTAAACATAAAGAAAATGTGTCTGCTCATAATGCTAAATAATAGATAAAACCATTCATGTGTTCACTGTGTTCTGGGAATTATTTCTAAACCAAGATCAGAGTAAAAAGTTTCCTTAAGATTGAATATGCTTACATTCAAATCATTGAAATGATAAAATAATACTTTGGTTTCTGTGTAGTATGATCAAACAATTTCTCCATGCATTTTAAAATAGTTTATAGGATTTTACAATTAAAGTATTTTCAAAAATACCATATTTGAAGACACATACTTAACAGTACTTAATTCTCACAGTGACTAAAACCATCTTATGAATTTAAAAGTAGTTTGTATATTCACTTGGTTATTTTACTGTGGTTCTTGTAGGATTTGTAGGAAGTTGGAGAGGCAGAGGAAAGGGAACTGTGTTCAGGTAGTCACTTCCCTATAGATCACATACTCACCATTGAAACCAAAAATAAAAGGATAAAAGAACAAAATCTTTTGAACTGCAGTACTGCCTCAGTGCTAGTGGGAAACTGAGTAAGGGGAAAAGAAGTTCAGCTGGTATATCTTAGGACAGAGCAAATCATGTAGTTCATGATCTCAGGTATATATCTAGGTTAAGATCCTAGTTATCTGTATTTTTCATCAGTTTTATTAATGTGTCTACATAGTTTTCCTGTTTACAACTAGAAGCATTATTCATTTCACTGGATAAATATGTTTCATAAATTTGCCCCTTTAAGCTGTGAAAAATGAACAGGTAAATTCAACAGAAGAAGCATGAAGATTATGCAGCTATTTCCTTTCATAGAATTTGCTCCTGCAGAAAAGTGACAATGCAATTTCTGAATTATAGCACTATTAATTTGTTTCAATTCAGAATCATCTGTTCATAAATGTACTCTTTCTTGTGACTAAGAAAATGTGTGTTTTTCAGTGTGCTTTTCCTCTTTCAGCTCTAAATTTTTCTTTAGTGGTATTATCACTGTCTTTTATGTAATTTTCTTATTTTATGTGTACAACAGCCTGGGATTGTTGAAATAAACCTAAGGCCCATCTGAAGATAAAGTTTTCTTGGAGTAAGTTATAGAAAAGTCGTTCTTGTTTGTGTTATTGTGGGCATTTTTATGGACTTCTTTTGCCATTTCCCAATAGTAAAAGAACTTCCCTCACTTGTTTGCAACTGGTAATATGCTTTCCAATGTATATCAAAATCATTAAAACTTTTAAAGACTCAGTCATGCCATGTCGAGAATTTCCCGTGGAAGCCAATAGTGAGTAATAGGGAATTTCACATTGGCATCTGTGAAGCTCATTGAAAACCTAATTGTTCCACAAGTATTTCTTTTTATTTAAATTATAACCTAGTCCTGGCATACAGGTATTTTTTCTTAGGTAAAGCTGGTAGCATTCACAAATATCTGGGCACTATAACTCTGGATGGTTTCATTGAATTTATATCTAGCCCACATAGCTACATATTAGGACCGTGTGATTTGTGCCAAATACGTTCCCAAAATTATTTGACAGCTCATATAAAATGGACATAAAAACTAAATGTAAAATATTGAAATATTAATTGTGTTACTACTTTTTTGTATGAAAATTATCTTTCTAGAAAGAGAGGAAACATGAAATGCTCTGTAACCAGTCCAGCAACATAATTTATGGGACCCAGTGCAAAATAAAAATATAGGACTCTTTGTTCAAACAGTGGTAAGAATTTCAAGATGGCAGTAGCAAAGCATTAAACCAAGCATGGGGCCCTACTGAGCACAGAGCATACTATTGCACAGGCCACACACACACCCATGACGCTGCCCTCTGTATAACATTTCTGCTTCTTCTACTCAGGACTGTCTTGCATGCAGCGAAGAAAAACACACACCCTGGAAATCTTTTTTATCTGAGCAAAGTTGAAGCTGTAACAATTTCTTAAAGGGAGCTTCGCAACAAAATCCTAATGACTTTTTTTCTACCACTCCTATTCCGCAATAGAATGGAAGTTTACACTCTTCTAGTTGCTCTATTGCCCAGTGGAAAAATTATATTGGTGGTTGCAATTATTTTTTTCCCACACAAAATTGGTTGAAGCAATATACAGTCAAGAATGTTTTCTTTAAAGCAGTGTGAACAAAATGCATGTGTTTGATACTATTTAATAGATTTTCAAGAGCAACATTTTGCATGTTCTGTTTGACATATTTTATATGTTCAGGTAAGTTGATGAAATCAAACTTCATATGATTTTGATATTAATGTTCCAGAGAACTTTGAACTGATGTTCTCTGAAATGGTGTGCTGAGTTGGTTTTTAAATGCAAAGCAATGTCTTCTGTGCCTTGTGGACCCAGATGAGACATAGCACACCTTTTTTATTTTATACTTGAATTTGTCTTTGTAGGCATGCAAGTACTGGAATGGAATGGAATTCCTTTAACTTCTAAAACATATGAAGAAGTGCAGAGTATCATTAGTCAGCAAAGTGGGGAAGCAGAAATATGTGTAAGACTGTGAGTTTTTCCCCATCTTTTTGTTTCCATTTTTTGGCTATTCATGGCTCTTTTAATTTAAAATTGTTAAGGTGGAACCTTTGCCAGTCAGCAAGATTTCCTGTAATTAGAACATGAAGTGAATACAAGTTTTATAGATTTCTTGTGTTCAGAATCAAAGTCTAAAGCATAGAAAGAATCCAGCTAATTTTGTTTCTGATTATGTCCCCTTTCATGCTTTTATTGAAACATGCATCATTTAAATGAAAGCCTAAACCCATTTAGATTTCATGGATGTGTACAGTATTTCAAAATGAACTTATATTTAATCCATAAAGATTTCACCTTAAATAATCATTTTTATCAGCTGACTTTTAACAGCATTGCAAATATAGATTTGGTTAGAAGGGTGAGCATGCTTTGAAATTGCTTTATATCATTAACCACTTCTCATTTACCTACTGAAAAAAAATATTCAGCATAGTTGGGAAAAAAGGCCTTTTGTCTCAGACTTCCTCAGTTGCTTTCTTAATTTTTTTGTTTGTTTGTTTTAATTTTTAGGGACCTCAGTATGCTATCAGATTCTGAAAATCCCCAGCACCTAGAACTTCATGAACCACCAAAAGCTGGTAGGTGAAAGCAGTCTGCTTCCAACTGTGGGTAAAGATGTCGATTTAAATGGAGAAGTAATTGTAGAGGCAGATGTAGCTGTAGATGAAGATATAGACATATACACAGATATAGGCAAAAATAAATTTATAGACAGATGTTTATATATTTATGTAATCATAAAGAAAATCAAAAGCATTGTAGCTACACTTTTAGTGTTCTAGGAAAACACATATTTACATGTTAGACCCATTAAAGAAATTCATATGAAATTCTTACTGTGAGAGTTTATATTTTTAATTCTTTAAAATTAAATTCATTGTATGAAAGTAATCCATGGAGCCATTTGTTTGGGGTCCTATATAATTTTTAGGTGATACTGGTTCTTTTTTAGCAGTTGGTTTTGGAACACTTACTCCTGAACCTTTTGATTGCCTTTTATGATAAATAAAATTCAACATACAATTTCATAACTACATGATGAAGTAGATTTATCTCTTAGATAACAAATACAGTCTATAAATTTAAATCACTTATAAGATTAAAAATATCACTATAACTTTGTTCAACAAATATTTATTGGGCACTTCCTATGTTGTAGTCAGCATTTCTAAGAGGCTGGGTCACTGCACTGAACAGAGCAGGCCAAGGCCTATAGAAATTTTCATACATCTGTAAATATAAATATGTTCTTTGACATTCCTCCCTTAGAGAAATAGATATATAAGATTTCAAGGAGGAAAAACAGCCAGTCATACAAATTAAATTCCAGTGAGTAAAACAATATTTTATCATGCATAGAATTCTCTATATAAAACATTTTTCTGAAGATATAATAGGAACCTCCATTTTCCTCTGTAATTTAGTCTTCTTTCACTTTTCTCTGAGCCTTCCAGACTTCTTTAAAAATAGATTCATAAAGGTACAATTGCATGTATTTTTTTTATTTAGCTTGTTTTATAAGTAACTATAAAACTTTTATAAGTTCTAGATGACTTTGTTATCTAGAACTCAGATAAGTTCCATGGTATTAAGTACCTATGAAACTGAGACTGTGTGAAGCCATTTCATTTTGTTGTAGTGGATAAAGCGAAATCCCCAGGGGTTGATCCTAAGCAGTTGGCTGCAGAGCTCCAGAAGGTCTCGCTACAGCAGTCACCACTGGTTCTGTCGTCCGTCGTTGAAAAAGGATCTCACGTTCATTCAGGTCCTACATCAGCAGGATCCAGTTCTGTTCCCAGCCCTGGGCAACCAGGGTCACCCTCAGTGAGCAAAAAGAAACACAGCAGCAGCAAGGTGAGAAGTGCCCAATGCAACCTCCGAGTTACTTATTTTCTAGCTCCTTATTCAGACTAGGAGATAGGAAATACAATATTATTTCCTAAGGTGTTTTTCATGTGATTTCTCCTTTCCTAATGATGTACTGAAACAAACAAAAAATGTTTCCGTTTCTGAGTTTATAACTGATCGAGATGTATCAAAATGATGTGTTTCTACATCTCTTAAAATACTGTAGCAGTTATTATTATGGGGAACTTGAAAAATGTATCTAATGCTTCATGTTCTTTTTCTTTGTTGTTGTTACACAAATCTGAGCCTCTGTATATCAAATATATCTTTGTATCTTTTTGGAAACACAAGATATACATTACAGTAGATTTTGTAACTTAAGTAGAAGGTAAAAAGGACAAAGAAATGAGGATAATTTAGGACAACAAGAAAGAAGGAAAGCCAGTAATATAGTATTGCCATTTTGAAATTTATCCCGAATTCCATACTAATAAATTTTCTCTTGATGCAGCTCTTCATTTAGAACAAATGTTTCTAACATTATTATTTTAGAGTTACTGGGGAAATAAAAGAAAACATGAATTAATTTTTTAACTTTATAAAATCAGATGATAATATAGACAATTTGTGATTTTCCCCCATAGATTTGATTATTAATAGAGAAACTCTCTTCATGGTTGATAAATACATTAAAAAAGGTTTATTGTTTGTTTGTTTGTTTAACCACAAATAAGATTTTCTCTTTATGTGGTGAGATATATAGGAAGGACAGGCTATGGTTGGATAAGTTGACTAGACTTCGGAAAATAAAGTTTTTTCTAGTAAGTATAAAAACACAGCAGATGTCACTAAAAAACCCTTTTATTCAGAAGCAAAAAAGGATGGTAGGATGATCTTAATCATTGCATCATAAAATGACTTGTTTCAAAGTAAATATAGTAAGGTTTTGTGAGGAATAAGTTCAAGGATAGACTCAATTTCAAAATAAATTTTAACACAACTATGTTTTACCACATGTGTTAATTTTGAAGAATTACCTCATGGAGGCGCCCTGTCTCTGGAGTTACACACTGATACCATTTCTGATTCCTTTCTCAGTATCTCCACACAGTAGAACTAAAGACACAGTAGAACTAAAGACTATCCTTGAATAAGTTCAAGGATAGACTCAATTTCAAAATAAATTTTAACACAACTATGTTTTACCACATGTGTTAATTTTGAAGAATTACCTCATGGAGGCGCCCTGTCTCTGGAGTTACACACTGATACCATTTCTGATTCCTTTCTCAGTATCTCCACACAGTAGAACTAAAGACATGACAGACTTGGCTAGCAAAGTTTTCACACCAAGCACATTGTAGTTCTATAAGTCTGTCATCCAGATACTTTTTATTTCAGCATTTGATATCACCATCCTCCCAGAAAATTAAGTACAAATGTAAAAGCACCATTGCCTCCTCTTTTATCTTCATTCACTGAATCTTAATCCTGTGACTTTTAATTTTTTAATAAGTCTTTAATAATTTTTTTATCTTCTCTGAACTTGCCAACTTCTTTAGCAAAGCATTATTCGTTTTTGCCAACAGTATTGCAGTATTGTCACTCCACTCACCAGTCTCTTTTCCTTCCTCTTAAACTACCCTACAACTATCTGATCTGTGACACCATGTTCTGATTGGATCACTATCCTGTCGAAAATGAAGCCCTGCTCCCTGGAATGTCAGCTTCCCTACCTCTGTCTAAACCCTGTCCTGCTCATTCTAAGAGAGCCTGGTCAATGGTTTTCCTTAGAAGATTATCACCATAAGCTTAATGTTGTCAGATCTTTACAATAGCCTTGCTTATAAGTACTCTATTTATTAGGGTTTTAAACTCATTCCTACTTTCCACAGACATTTTTGGATGCCACCTCAGTGTCACGGGTCGTAATTGGTACCCAAGATACAAAGAGGGATAAAATCCTTCCCTGTGTACTACATAGACGAGTGGTTCTTAAAGCATGCTCCCAGTCCAACAGCACCAGCATCATCTAGGAACTTGTTAGAAATGCAGACTCTTGATCCCACCCTAGGCCTTCTGAATCAGAGACCCCAGGGATGGGACCAAGCAACCTGGGTTTTAATAAGTTCTCCAGATGAGCGTGGTGCCCCTTGTAATTTGAGAAGTGCTGATCTACATATAGATGAAGAAGATATATAAACAAATTTAGTAAAGCTGTAATGTTGGTGGTCATTAAGAAGTACACAGAGCACTCTTAGGAGAGTGGGGTTAGAAAAGCTGGCATTTAGCTAATGAACTGATTTGGTAAAGGGGAGAAAGGAACCAACATCCGAAGAAGAGAATGCAACATGAAGAAAATCTCAGAAACAAAATTGTATGCTTAGGACGTAGGTGTACAAAAGATATAGGGGTAAGAAATAGAGGCGAAGCCTAGATGATTGTAAATTGGAAGACATTACATGCCATGCACGGCTTTTACAATCTGTGGAAAATAAAGAGCCAGTGATAAGTGAAAATAAAATAACAGGAAACCTTCCTCCACAACGTCTTTCCATATTCTAATCCTTCCTTAAGTAAGAAGTTATCCTTCCTTCCTCCTTCCCTCCATCCAAAGTGCCAGATGCTTTATGTACCTCTTAAGACAATTTGTATCTTGATTATAGTTACTTGTCTCCTTATTTTATCCTCCCAAATGGGCTGCAAACTCATTGAGAACCAAGAACCATTTCTTATTTCTTCTAGCTCCCTAAGCGCATAGTAGAGTAGCTTGCATAGACCGTAACAAAATAAAGTAAAATTAAATTAAAACGTCAGTGGCACCTGTGAGTCTCTGTAATATTATGGGGGTACAAAATATAATTGTTTTGTAATATGTTAACTTTTTTGGTAATGAGTAGAAGATGAAAACAGGTATTGTAGGACAAACATCAAGGAAATAATATGAACAGGTTTTATGATATGTGGTCATTCTTTTCTATGCCAGGAATGTGGCCTATGTAGTTTTTATAGAAGTTTTGCTAAGATGAAGAGTTACAGAGCTGCACTGTCCATGACAGTAGCTGCTAGCCACATGTGACAGCTGAGCACTTGAAATGTGGCTAGTCCTAATTGAGATATGCTGTATAAGTGAATTACACAGCAAATTTCAAAGACATAGTATAAAAAAAGAATGTAAAATAGCTCATTACAACTTTTATATTGATTTCATCGTGAAATGATAATATTTTTAATGATTTGGATCAAATAAAATATGTCAGTAAAAATTAATTTCACCCATTTATTTTTATATTCTTAATGTTACTACTAGAATATTTCAAATAACCTGTGTGGCTCACATTATATTCTACTGGACAGTGATGGTATAGAGATTACTTTTTAACTCATATTAGTAGTAATAACAATAATCAAATCTGGTTATTTTTGAGATTTTATATATATATATAGAAATGTATAGTCAATAGATGTTAACACTCTTGAAGAAAGGGACTACTACCTATACATCTTTTGGGGTGTTTATCATCAACATTTAGCTGGTACTGAATTTCTTAAAACATTTTTGCTGAATGAATGAATAAATTTAATGATATTTCTTGGCCAGTCAACGTGTAGTATGCATAAAAAACAATACTTTTATTTGTTCTCCAAATTCTGCAATGTTAAAAAAATTGATATTGAGAGATTAGAGAAATATCGAGCAACTGTCTGAAACTCACATGTTTCTGAGTCAGATAATATAATATTTCCAAATGTAGCATATGTTCATCAGTTAATTTAGAAAATTATAGTTTTAACATCCTTTTGTTTTTATTAGGTATGAGGCTAACTCTATATTAAATTATAAAACATTAATGTAATGGAATGTATTAAAACTAAAATATTTAAATCATAGCATAATTATACATTTAGATATTTAGAGCACCATCTATTAAACATTTTGAATGATTATTCATAAGTAATTATTAATCTATTAATACTCTAGTTTAAGTGATTGCTTCTGAGTAAATGTAAGTAAAATATGAATCTATTTAGATATATGTTTAAGTTATATGTTATGTATATAAGACTTTTCATTATTTTGCTTACTAATTCAATATGAATTTCTGTCTTCAAAATTTTTAGTTTACCGCCTCAAGGTCTTTTATTTCTGAAATCTAATCAGACTTTCTTCATTTTATCTTTAAAATCTGAATAATTTCTTCCAAGTCATGGTATAAATAAATAATTGAACTAAGTGCTTACTAGTTTTAAGTGTTCTAATGAAATAGGTTCTTGCTTTCCCAAACTTTTCTATCATGGCACACAACATCTCAGTAATTTTTTCATGATGCCCTTATACCCAAAGAAATACCTAAAACGATTTCATTTATTATGTAGTTAGGTCCTAACAATTTAACTAGTATTTATGCCCTCACAACTTAGTAACCATTGGAAAAAATAATACCCATAAAATGAAATAAAAATGATACATTTATTTCATTGTTAATAATTCAAATTATGTATCAGTGGGGTATGTGCCTGATGGGCACTGCACAGCTACTCAAATGGTGGAATTGGTTTGGACACTGACACTCTCATTTCCTGTTCCACACTGATCTCACTGATTTTCTTGCAGTACATTTTTTTTTATCACCACAGTCATCACAAGCCAGCCTCACAAAGGTAGGACATTATCGAAAAGAAATACTTGTCTCTAATCTTAAACTGTAACTATCTGGAGCTGGTAGTTTGCCCACTGTACAACAGATATTACAGTATCCTTCTGTGCTCTTATGAGTTCAGTGCCATACCGCAGAACATTTAAAGATGGTCCATACATTGATTCTCTGTGTTGAATCTAGTTATGTTTGCACGATCATATGTCAAATGAGTTACAACTGTCAAAAGTAAATCAAGACAAAACACATTATCATTACTCTTTTTTTTTTTCTGGTCTTATTTTTGACCTTTTATCTCTAGTTATTCCCCAACGTTCCTAACTGAGATGCAAGGATATCTGGTTTTAGGAAACTCCCCATCTTTAATTGAGATAGAAATAGTTTCAGGAAGTTGTGTGGTCCTTTTTCTAGATTCAGTTTCTTTTTCTTAAAATTTAAACAGTAAAATAATTATTAAGTAAATATAATGGTTCATTACCTAGCAGTTTATCCTTTGCAGCCAGAGCGTAGTTTCTTATAAAAGAGCTGAACTAATAAAGGATATATGGCTTAGAAAATTTAACCCCTACTCCATAACTTTACCAATGATTACATTATTTTTATTCTTATTTCACAGAACGAGACCTGGAATATAGCTGTCTTCTTTGATTGCTCTCATGTCTAGCATAAGTTTATAAAAGAAAAGGTAGCAGAACAAGTATATACACCTAAGTATTATGAATTTCTCCTTTTCTGGTTAATTATTAAAATAAAACCAATATTATGTATATATAGGGAGACAGGACCTTATTTGTAGGGTAGCAAGCTTGCCTCCATTTTAGTAAATATCTCCCTATAGTGATGCCACGTTGCCTGAAATTCTATTATAGATCTAGAGTCAGGGACAGCATCTCTTTTTTGGTACAAAATTGTACATTCTATTGAAATGTAACAATTCAGCAATTAGTCCCTTAATCAGCAGAATGAATCACTTTACCAGATCACAGTCCTAATGGTTTTTAAGGCTTTACTGACATAAGGAAATTATTAAGGAGATGAGAACTTATATAGACTGGGATGGAATTTTAATTAAAAGAGTATGAAATACTAAGAAGTGATTGCCTGGGTGTTCCACTCTAGAAGGGAGTAGGAACAGGCTGAGAACCCAGCAAAGGAATATAAGGGTGGACTTTTATAACTTCTGGGCTCCTAGGCAGTTGAATAAAAACAGTACCTTTTTCATTCTCTTATAGATACTTAAAATCTGTTCATATTTAAATTGAACACTTTCAACCAATATTGTTCCATTTCTTAGGTAACTGAACGTAGATTACTGCAGGTATAAAATTATAGCCTCGAAACAGGCTTCACAAAATGAAAAAGGGATTTATGTATTTATAGAATTAAACATGTATTGAGAAGTGTAAGTAGACACCCTAATCTGAAGCAGCCAAATGGGTGAAATGTGTTCTCCAGGCAGGGTGTGCTCTGACCAACAGAAATTAATTCAGAAGGAAGTTGAAATGGTAAATCCTATGAAAGGTTTATCTATTACTCTATGTTTTGACATTGCAGCCTACTGATGCAACAAAGGTTGTCTCTCATCCAATTACGGGGGAAATTCAGGTATGAAAGTTTTTAAAAGATCATTGTTATACCATCTTTTGTGGCTCTTTTTCCCACTGGTCTTTTGAAATTGTAAGCATTGTTAGAACCTTTCCTGTTTTATAACATATATAGATGTATAATGAAAAAATACAATTTTACAGAAAAGTATTTTAATACAAATACATGTTTTATTAAATCTAATGATATCTGTGGAATTCTATACTTCGAAGTCTGCCTGATACCTTAACAGTATCAGTGTATTATGCCTCGGTTACTTTATACATGTTGAAAGTGTTTCAAACATGATAGATTCTCCTGGATATTTGAAGGTTCCTCTTAAAGAGTTTCATGAGTCTAATGCTGTCCTCTTTTCTTCCTCTGATCAATAATTGTCAAATAATTGCTGAGCAGTTCTTTTAGAGCAGTGTTTTTCATACTGGGGGTCATAACCAATCTGTAATTTATCAAATCAATTTAGAGGATTTTGACCAGGAAAATAGAAGAAAATAGTATAAATCACTATATTTTTTAGTTCTGTATGTGTGTTTCTGTGTTTATATTGCATTGTACATGGGCAAAGTCAAAAATGTTAGAAAAACTGTACTTTAGATGGTACCAAAAAGTAATTTAGTGTAGATAAGAAATGTCATGTGGAAAGAATTAACACAATACCAAATAATAACTATTTGAAGATAGTACATTTCAGATAAGGGAAAGAGAACAGTGAGTCTTAGTTGCATCTACAGTACACTTTCACAAAGGGTAACAGAGATTTGAACTAATTTGAGGGTAAGCATAGAGAAAGGGGGAGTGTTTTCCTGGAAGAAATGGTACAAGGAAAGTTTCTTCTGCCAGAGGGTAGTGAAAGGAACAGATCTGCCTTGCTGCAGGAAAATGTTCCTGTAGAGATAAGTTGAGACTAAATTAAAAGAACCTTGAACAGAAGCCAAGGGATGTTAGCCCCGACATAATAGAGTGATCAGGAAATAAATATTTTGGAGTGAGGGAGAGGCTAATTCAAAGCAATATGTGATAGAAATTCATAGAGCCTTGGCCTCTAGAAAGTATTATGAAGAGTAGGACACAAAGACAAAGAAATCAATTAAGTGTTATCTAGGTACACCCTGATTCAAGCAGAAGTGGAGTATGAGAGTGGAAATGGAGAAAGAGTGCAGAACGTGGGCACCTTACTAAGAAGGAGCCAGCAGGATGGAGTCGGGATCACCTGTGTGCTCTTGATCTTGCTGTATCGCTGCTATTTCCCACTTCTAGAAAAACAGACCTGATGTTTCTTTATTTCACATGCAGCACAGAAAATGCTAGGTGTTCTCATTCATAATATCTCCTTCTCTCTGCTCATTTTTTTAAACTTCTTGCTCATGGGCCAATATGTGCTGTTTCTTTTTGGCTTGTTGTTTTTATTTGTCCTTATTTTATTTTCCTTTCCCTTCAGTAGTAATATTTAATTCTATAGTGGAAATTTACTCTAATAATTTTCCTTCTTAACACCCAGGTTATTTTCTTTTCCTTTTTTTTTTTTTGGATATTTTCTTATGACAGTGATTTCAAGTTTTTACATTTTATCTTTTGTCTTTTAGCAAAACCTTATTCCAAATGAAACCGTATATAAACACCCAAACAATGAATTGCCAGCATGGCGTAGCTCTGGTTTAGGGTTACTGGGGGCATCTCATTCTCTCTCAGATGTAACCTTCAAGCAACTCTCAGTGTTCTCTAAGGCACCAAATTTACAGAGTACATTTTGGAAAGCACTGTCTTAGGGTAGCCTGCAAATCTCAGTTTCAATAAGAAATGATTTTACTGCCTTACCAGTTAAAAGTGGACTTGTAGGCTAGCAGAGAAAGGAGAAAATGGAGAAGAATTTCTCCTTAAAGATTTGGAAGCCATTCTAAACCTCATTGAAATTAATTGCAAAATAATTCTTCTATTTCAGTACTCCATTAGAGCACAGTTACTGCAGTTCTAAACTTTTCATTTCTCCTCTTCCTTCACGGCCCTTTGTTTCATGTTTCATATTGCTTCCATGACGGTCAGAGAGACTCTGGGCCTTCCTGTACTGAGGAAAGCAAAGATTCGTTTCCTGCCACAAAACATAACCAGATCAAAATTATGCTGAAATTAGGAAATTATTTTAATTATTAACATGAAGACTATCTCATCTAAATTATTCCGTTTTCAACATAAACATAGCGTATCTGTTTTGTATGATTATAAAAAATACATTCATTTTTTATTTATGGATTTTCTTTTTCAAAATATAGATCCCTTCCTTTCTGTTATTTGATAAACAGAAACAGCAACAAACAGAATTGTCTTATTCTAAATGATGCCAAAAGAATCTTTCATTTGTGATGGTGAAAAATTAGTTAATTTGATTATTTTGAATCATGCAAATATTAATTTGAATTGTAAGTCTTTTACTATTCAATGACAATTTTACAACAGCCATTAAGCATCTATGAGACAGTGCCTCTTCTTTTCTCTTCAGCTTCTAAAATTAAAGAACAATATTTCATTATCTTAGCCTCACTATTAAGAAAGCACGCACAGAAAGAACAGCTATAGGTTTATCAGCTAATGTAATATAGGAAGGGATAAAATCTACACATTCTTAAATATTCTAACAATTCAGTACTAACATCTTTGTCTTTAAATAATGATTCCACCCACTGCTAATTACTTGATGAAATGCAAAAGATATTTTCTAATAAATTCATCAATTATTTAATTTACTTACAAAATTCTGGCAATTGTATTTATGAATGTTAACATTTCTGATTTTCCTAAGAGTAGAAATTTAGTTTAAAAATGGAGCTAGCATTCACTATGTGATTATCCTAAATGAATTTTTGACAGGCCAGAACTTTCACTGTGGAAAGAATGAACAGCACATTTACTAGGAATTAATGTGTGCCTGGGAGCTCCCAATTAAATTAGACATTAACTGGTCTGTTCAGTTTCAAATAAAATGAAAGTAGCAGTTGATGCTTCTTATGAGAACTTTTTTAAAATACTGGTAAAATACTGAATAATAATGTATTATATGTTTTTTAAAACAAAAAAATAATGTTCATGGAATATTTGCTGTCCCTTTAAGCTTCAAATCAACTATGATCTTGGAAATCTCATAATACATATTCTCCAAGCAAGAAACCTTGTCCCTCGAGACAACAATGGTTACTCAGACCCCTTTGTTAAAGTGTACCTTCTTCCAGGGCGAGGGTAAGTAAAGAAGCAATATATTCTAAGTATTGTAAATATTGCCCTATGGTTTAAAAAATAGTGATAGTGTCTTCTGGTCTCTAATTTAAAGAGTTTAATATCTTTTCCTTAGTTTTATCTACATGTCATATTTATTTATTTCCAATTAGTAAGTAAGGTGGAATTAAAAATTTGTAATTAGGCCTTAATGGGTTTTAGGAGAGCCATGATCGTAACAAAACCTGCCTGGATGAGAACACATCAGTATTTCAATTCTGGAAAGCACTTGTGCTATGACCAATCAGGTAGACATTAAAATCATTTCAGGAATTATTTGTGGAAGATTTAAAGAATTAGTTTACTTTTCAAAATGTATTTGTGAAACCAGCGTTCAGGGACTCATCAGTTACTCTTTTATAGGACATGTGTATTATTCAATACATTAAATGTTCATTAACTGACTTGATATATTATTATTCATATGCATATTTTCAAATGAGTGTTTTAAAATTATAAAATAAAGCTTTAGTTAGCATCTATCATCTCATACAGGTAAAATAAAATGAAAGGAAAAAAAAATCTCCTTGTGATGAGAAGTCTTAGGATCTACTGTCTTAATAATGAGATAAACAATATATTTAGTCAGAAGACACAATTAGCAATCATGAAGACAGGTCAATTGAGATTGTTTACTTTAAGGTACAGAAAGAAAAAAGAATGAAGAGAAAGGAACAATGCCTTAGAAACCTAGGATATCATAAAGTATACAAACATACACAGAGAGGCAGTTCCAAGAGGAGAGAAAGAGAAAAGGGCAGAAAACATTTTTGAAGAAATAATGGCAAAAGATTTGTTGGAAAAAATCTGCACAGCCAAGAAGCTCAACAAAATCCAATCAGGATAAACAGAAAAAATTTATACCAGGTCTCTTCATAATCATACTATCAAAATCCACAGACAGAATCTTGAAAGAAGCAAAAGAAGTGGCTCATCATATCCAAGGGATCCTCCATAAGATTAACAACTGATTGACAGTCAGAAACCATGGAGCCCAGAAGGTAGGGAGATGACATAATCAGTGTACTAAAGGAAAAAGATGGTCCACAAGGAATTCTGTATCCAGCAAAACTGTCCTTCCTTCAAAAATAAAGACTTTTTTTTTTTTTTAATAAATAAGACATTGGAGAGGACCTTCAAGATGCCGGAGGACTAAGACGTGGAGATCACCTTCCTCCCCACAGATACATCAAAAATACATCTACATGTGGAACAACTCCTACAGAACACCAACTGAATGCTGGCAGAAGACCTCAGACTTCCCAAAAGAACAGACACCAGAGGGAGACCTACCTGCAGAGACAGGGCCAAATCCAATCAGAACACCAGGAGCTGTGCGAACAGGGAAGAAAAAGGGAAATTTCTCCGCGCAGCCTCAACAGCAGCGGATTAAATCTCCACAGTCGACTTGATGTACCCGGCATCTGTGGAATACCTGAATAGACAATGAGTCATCCCAAAGTTGAGGCGGTGGACTTTGGGAGCAACTGTAGACTTGGGGTTTGCTGTATGCAACTGACCAGTTTCTGATTTTTATGTTTATCTTAGTTTAGTTTTTAGCGCTTGTTATCATTGGTGGATTTGTTTATTGGTTTGGTTGCTCTCTTCTTTTTTTATTATGTATTTATTTTTTTATTTTAATAATTTTTTTTAATTTTTATTTATTTTCTTTCTTTTCTTTCTTTTCTTTCTTTCTTCCTTTCTTCCTTCCTTCCTTCCTTCCTTTCTTCCTTCCTTCCTTCCTTCCTTCCTTCCTTCCTCCCTCCCTCCCTCCCTCCTTTTATTCTGAGCCATGTGGCTAACAGGGTCTTGGTGCTCAGGCTGGCTGTCAGGCCTGAGCCTCTGAGGTGGGAGAGACGAGTTCAGGACATTGGACCACAAGAGACCTCCTGGCCCCATCAGTCGGCAAGAGCTCTCCCAGAGATCTGTCTCAACGCTAATACCCATCTCCACTCAATGACCAGCAAGCTCCAGTGCTGTACACCCCATGCCAAACAACTAGCAAGACAGGAACACAAACCCACCCATTAGCAGAGAGGCTGCCTGAAATCATAATAAGTTCACAGACGCCCCAAAACACACCATCAGACACTGTCCTGCCCACCTGAAAGATAAGATCTAGCCTCATCCACCAGAACACAGGCACCAGTCCCCTCCATCAGGAAGACTACACAACCCACTGAACCAACCTTACCCACTGGTGCAGACACCAAAAACAACAGGGACAATGAACCTGCAGCCTGTGAAAAGGAGACCCCAAACACAGTAAGTTAAGCAAAACGAGAAGACAGAGAAATATGCACCAGATGAAGGAGAAAGGTAAAAACCCAACAGACCAAACAAACGAAGAGGAAATAGGCAGTCTACCTGAAAAAGAATTCAGAGTAATGATAGTAAAGATGATCCCAAATCTTCGAAATAGAGTGGAGAAAATAAAAGAAATGTTTAATAAGGACCTAGAAGAACAGAAGAGCAAACAAACAATGATAAACAGCACAATAAATGAAATTAAAAATTCCCTAGAAGGAATCAATAGCAGAATAACTGAGGCAGAAGAACAGATAAATGACCTAGAAGATAAAATGGTGGAAATAACTACTGCAGAGCAGAATAAAGAAAAAAAATGAAAAGAGGACAGACTCAGAGACCTCTGGGACAACATTAAATGCACCAACATTCGAATTATAGGGGGTCCCGGAAAAAGAAGAGAAAAAGAAAGGGACTGAGAAAATATTTGAAGAGATTATAGTTGGAAACTTCCCTAATATGGGAAAGGAAATAGTCAATAAAGTCCAGGAAGTGCAGAGAGTCCCATACAGGATAAATCCAAGGAGAAACACACCAAGACACATATTAATCAAACTATCAAAAATTAAATACAAAGAAAAACTATTGAAAGCAGCAAGGGAAAAGCAACAAATAGAATACAAGGGAATTCCCATAAGGTTAACAGCTGATCTGTCAGCAGAAACTCTGCAAGCCAGAAGGGACTGGCAGGACATATTTAAAGTGATGAAAGGGAAAAACCTACAACCAAGATTACTCTACCCAGCAAGGATCTCATTCAGATTTGACAGAGAAATTAAAACCTTTACAGACAAGCAAAAGCTAAGAGAATTCAGCACCACCACACCAGCTTTACAGCAAATGCTAAAGACACTTCTCTAGGCAGCAAACACAAGAGAAGGAAAAGACCTACAATAACAAACCCAAAACAATTAAGAAAATGGTAATAGGGACATATGTATCGATAATTACCTTAAATGTAAATGGATTAAATGCTCTAACCAAAAGACATAGACTGGCTGAATGGACACACAAAAAAGACCTGTATATATGCTGTCTACAAGAGACCCACTTCAGACCTAGGGACACATACAGACTGAAAGAGTGTTCCTGGAAAAAGATATTCTATGCAAATGGAAATTAAAAGAAAGCTGGAGTAGCAATTCTCATATCAGACAAAATAGACTTTAAAATAACAACTATTACAAGAGACAAAGAAGGACACTACATAACGATCAAGGGATCAATCCAAGAAGAAGATATAACAATTGTAAATATTTATGCACCCAACATGGGAGCATCTCAATACATAAGGCAACTGCTAACAGCCATAAAAGGGGAAATCGACAGTAACACAATCATAGTAGGAGACTTTAACACCCCACTTTCACCAATGGACAGAGCATCCAAAAGGAAAATGAATAAGGAAACACAAGCTTTAAATGATACGTTAAACAAGGTGGGCTTAATTGATATTTATAGGACATTCCATCCAAAAACAGCAGAATACACTTTCTTCTCAAGTGCTCATGGAACATTCTGCAGGATAGATCGTATCTTGGGTCACAAAACAAGCTTTGGTAAATTTAAGAAAATTTAAATCATATCAAGTATCTTTTCTGACCACAACGCTATGAAACTAGAAATCAATTACAAGGAAAAAACTGTAAAAAATACAAACACATGGAGGCTATGCAATACGCTACTAAATAACCAAGAGATCACTGAAGAAATCAAAGAGGAAATCCAAAAATGCCTAGAAACACATGACAATGAAAACCTATGGGATGCAGCAAAAGCAGTTCTAAGAGGGAAGTTCATAGCAATACGATCCTACCTCAAGAAGCAAGAAAAATCTCAAATAAACAACCTAACCTTACACCTAAAGCAATTAGAGAAAGAAGAACAAAAAGCTGCCAAAGTTAGCAGACGGAAAGAAATCATAAAGATCAGAAATAAATGAAAAAGAAATGAAGGAAACAATAGCAAGGATCAGTAAAACTAAAAGCTGGCTCATTGAGAAGATAAACGAAATTAATAAACCATTAGCCCGACTCATCAAGAAAAAAGGGAGAAGACTCAAATCAACAGAATTAGAAATGAAAAAGGAGAATTAACAACTCATACTGCAAAGGATTATGAGATTACTACAAGCAACTATATGCCAATAAAATGGACAACCTGGAAGAAATGGACAAATTCTTAGAAAAGCACAGCCTTCCGAGACTGAACCAGGAAGAAGTAGAAAATATGAACAGACCAATTACAAGCACTGAAATTGAAACTGATTAAAAATCTTCCAACAAACAAAAGCCCAGGACCAGATGGCTTCACAGGCGAATTCTATCAAACATTTAGAGAAGAGTTAACACCTATCCTTCTCAAACTCTTCCAAAATATAGCAGAGGGAGGAACACTCCCAAACTCATTCTATGAGGCCACCATCACCCTGATACCAAAACCAGACAAAGATGTCACAGAAAAAGAAAACTATAGGCCAATATCACTGATGAATATAGATGCAAAAATCCTCAACAAAATACTAGCAAACAGAATCCAACAGCTCATTAAAAAATTCATACACCATGATCAAAGTGGGTTTATCCCAGGAATGCAAGGATTCTTCAATATACGCAAATCAATCAATGTGATACACCATATTAACCAGTTGAAGGATAAAAACCATATGTTAATCTCAGTAGATGCAGAAAAAGCTTTCAACAAAATTCAACAGCCATTTATGATAAAAACTCTCCAGAAGGTAGGCAGAGAGGAAACTTACCTCAACATAATAAAGGCCATATATGACAAACCCACAGCCAACATTGTTCTCAATGGTGAAAAATTGAAACCATTTCCACTAAGATCAGGAACAAGGCAAGGTTACCCACTCTCACCACTGTTATTCAACATATTTTTGGAAGTTTTAGCCACAGCAATCAGAGAAGAAAAAGAAATAAGAGGAATCCAAATTGGAAAAGAAGAAGTAAAACTGTCACTGTTTGCAGATGACATGATACTATACATAGAGAATCTTAAAGATGCTACCAGAAAACTACTAGAGCTAATCAATGAATCTGGTAAAGTAGCAGGATACAAAATTAATGCACAGAAATCTCTTGCATTCCTATACACTAATGATGAAAAATCTGAAAAAGAAATTAAGAAAACACTCCTATTTACCACTGCAACAACAAATAAAATACCTAGGAATAAACCTACCTAAGGAGGCAAAAGACCTGTATGCAGAAAACTATAAGACACTGATGAAAGAAATTAAAGACAATACAAACAGATGGAGAGATATACCATGTTCTTGGATTGGAAGAATCAACATTGTGAAAATGACTCTTCTACCCAAAGCAATCTACAGATTCAGTGCAATCCCTGTCAAACTACCACTGGCATTTTTCACAGAACTAGAACAAAAAATTTCATAATTTGTATGGAAACACAAAAGACCCTGAATAGCCAAAGCCATCTTGAGAAATAGAAATGGAGCTGGAGGAATGAGGCTCCCTGACTTCAGACTATACTACAAAGCTACAGTAATCAAGACAGTATGGTACTGGCACAAAAACAGAAATATAGATCAATGGAACAGGATAGAAAGCCCAGAGATAAACCCACGCACATAATGTCACATTATCTTTGATAAAGGAGGCACGAATATACGATGGAGAAAAGACAGCCTCTTCAATAAGTGGCACTGGGAAAACTGGACAGCTACATGTAAAAGAATGAAATTAGAACAGTCCCTAACACCATATACAAAAATAAACTCAAAATGGATTAAAGACCTAAATATAAGGCCAGACACTATCAAACTCTTAGAGGAAAACATAGGCAGAACACTCTATGACATAAATCACAGCAAGATCCTTTTTGACCCACATCATTGAGAAATGGAAATAAAAACAAAAATAAACAAATGGTACCTAATGAAACTTAAAACCTTTTGAACAGCAAAGGAAACCATAAACAAGATGAAAAGACAACCCTCAGAATGGGAGAAAATATTTGCAAACAAAGCAACTGACAGAGGATTAATCTCCAAAATATACAAGCAGCTCATGCAGCTCAATATCAAAAAAATACCAATCCAAACCGAAAATGGACAGAAGACCTAAGTAGACATTTCTCCAAAGAAGATATACCGATTGCCAACAAACACATGAAAGGATGCTCAACATCACTAATCATCAGAGAAATTCAAATGAAAACGACAATGAGATATCACCTCACACTGGTCAGAATGGCCATCATCAAATAATCTACAAACAATAAATGCTGGAGAGAGTGTGGAGAAAAGGGAACCCTCCTACACTGTTTGTGGGAATGTAAATTGATACAGCCACTATGGAGAACAGTATGGACAGTCCTTAAAAAACTAAACATAGAACTACCATATGACCCATCAATCCCACTATTGGACATATACCCTGAGAAAACCGTAACTCAAAAAGAGTCATGTACCACAAGGTTCATTGCAGCACTATTTACAAGAGCCAGGACATGGAAGCAACCTAAGTGTCCATAGACAGATGAATGGATAAAGAAGATGTGGCACGTATATACAATGGAATATTACTCAGCCATAAAAGGAAACGAAATTGAGTTATTTGTAGTGAGGTGGATGGACCTAGAGTCTGTCATACAGAGTGAAGTAAGTCAGAAAGAGGAAAACAAATACAGTATGCTAACACATATATACGGAATCTAAAAAAAAAAAATGATTCTGAAGAACCTAGGGGCAGGACAGGAATAGAGACACAGACGTAGAGAATGGACTTAAGGACACGGGGAGGGGGAAGGGTAAGTTGGGACGAAGTGAGAGAGTGGCATCAACATATATACACTACCAAATGTAAAATAGATAGCTAAGAGGAAGCAGCCGTATAGCACAGCGAGATCAGCTTGGTGCTTTGTGACCACCTACAGGGGTGGGATAGGGAGGGTGGGAAGGAGATGCAAGTGGGAGGGGATATGGGGATAGAAATATGCGTATGGCTGATTCACTTTGTTATACAGCAGAAACTAACACAACAATGTAAAGCAATTATACTCCAATAAAATGTTAAATAAATAAGACATTGCCAGAAAAACAAATATGAGAAACAGTTTTTTCCCAGCTGAGTTGCCCTTCGAGAAATACTAGAGAGAATTCTGCAGGCTGAAATGAATTTAATTCAGACATTACCAACTAACCATATAGAACAGGAAAGGGAAGTTTTTATTTTGTGTTCGTTTATATCTTTATGTAATAGTTATAACTGTAATTTGTCTACTTTTTTGAAGTATAGTTGATTTATAATGTTGCATTAGTTTGTAGTATACAGCAAAGTGATTCAGTTATACATATATATGTATATATATTCTTTTTCATATTCTTTTCCATTATAGTTTATTACAAGATATTGAATATAGTTTCCTGTGCTACACAGTATGACCTTGTTGTTTATCTATTTTATATGTAGTAGTTTGTATCTACTAATCTCAAACTCCTTATTTATTCCTCATCCCACCACTATTTTTTTTAACATGAATATGACAAACTGATAACTTCTTTCTGCCTTTGATTTGGGTCATTAGACCTTCAGTGTTATTTAATGACAGTATTATGGGACAAGAGGAAATGACTGCCAAGGGTATTTCTCCAATCAGCATTTGCTAATGAATGAATGAAAATAAAGCACTGTCTTTTATTTTCTATCTTCTTTAATATCCTGGAGTATCACTTTTTATACTATAAGAGAGTGGTTATCCTTTATTTGTTACAGGATATGTTTCAATTCGACTGTTGCAAACTTGAATAACTGGAAAGGTCAGGCAGGTGGCATGAATATGTCAGTCCATTCTGCAGTAGGTAACAGAGAAAGGGTGGGAACTATAGTGAAATGAAGAGTGAGGTCCCACCTAAAGCTATCCCCATGCCATTTGTCAAACAAAACATGCCTTCTGGGTGGAATTTGACCAAAAAGCAGGCTATTGTGCTACTCGTATTCAATTCCTAGCCCTTTCATTAAATTACTCCTAATTATTACAGTGGCCAAGACCTTGGAATTTACTACACTTGTGAGGTATTATTTTCACTTTACTTCTAAGATTATTTTCTGCCTCATGTTGTTAATATATTATGGTATAGCTCCTCTAGTTTTTATTCTCACATTTTCTTCCTTATTTCTGTTCCTAACTTTTTTCTTCCTGTCTTTCCTACTTTCCTGCTGTATCCTTCATTCTCGCTCTTGGAATCAATGCAGTCAAGTCATGGTTGTCCAGAATGCAAGGTAGAGTTGGTTCTCTTTCAGTGTCACACTTCAATGAAATGTCTAGAGTTCTCCTGTTTGCCTTTTAAGTACATTCACCTGCAGTTCAACTTCGGCTATAATTTTTATTTTTCTGCATGTTGGTATCAGTTGAATTAGGCTAATAGCAGACTATTCTGACCACAGCATTACTAAATATGTGTAGCAGGTATGTGCATTGGAGCCCAGAAAAGTAGAAAAGAGTAAAAACATAGAATGGTGTGAATAAGGAACTATCACTTTGAAATTAGATATAACTAAAGTTTTCATTTATAATTTGTCTGCTAAAATTCATTTAGCTTCTCATGCAAAAATCATGGCTCAGGTTCTTCTGAGTCTTCTATGACAACCGAACAAAAAATTCTAGTCATTTTTCAAAAGGAATTAACTGATCTTCTAGATGACCAGTACTGGGTGTGTACCTCATCTTAAAGATGATAGCTGTCTGGTCTTTTACCCTCACTTAGACCTGATATTGAAACATCTTCATGCCTTTATACCTTCTGTACCACAAAATTATTGCTGTGTAATATAGGATGCCATAATCTGCCTGCTCTAGGGTGTTAGCAACAGCATAAGAGCAACCTCCTTGGTTTGTCTGTTTTCTGCTAGAGCATGTTGCATCATTACATTGTCAGCTAAGGATATTTCTTAACACATAGCCAAAAGCATTTTTTTGCACATCTCATTGCATTATAAATTAAATGTGTTATTTAGTTGGGGAGGTGAATCTTGTACCATCTGTAGCAACAGGGTGATGGGAATTTTAGTCCCACCCAGAATATTAGTGGTACAGGATTTTTTGTCTGTGACATTAAAATTCAGCATCTTTACTAAACCTGACAAGCTGTTGCCCAAAAGAGGCAGTTTCTGATTTGTAAAGGCTTAAATATTTAAAGATCTCAAAGAACAGTATTAGTCACTACAACCTTTCTGGTGCCCAGAAACTTTCTGTTTCTTTGCAACCACATAATTATGGCAACCAGTAAAATTTGATACTGAGAAAGGTTGCTTGTTATGACTGGCTCTCTCATCTCCAGATCTCTCAGACTGATACGCGAAATGAGTTTTGTTTCGAAGAGATAGTGTCATTTTACAACAGACGTTATCAGTCACTTTATTCAGAAGCTTCCTCTCTTTTATCCAGAGAAACCAGGGGGAAATTGTCAGAATGACAATGATTGTCTATATTTAACTTAGAAGAGAACATGTTTTCTGTAAATGTAAATAATGGTCGAAATAATCTGGGATGTATTAGATTACAATTTAGAAGATCTAGAGTCACTTTCTCATCATATCTTTCATCTTGAAATGACTTTCATCATCTCTTCGAGAATTGTCAATGTGGAAAGGAATTATACTGATGAGGCACTGACATTGTAAGTTAGGCTGAGGAGGCCAATGAGCGAAGTCCTTAGGAACTTGGATTTGAATTTCAGCCCTGCCACTTAGAAGTTGTGAGGTTTCTCTAAAACTATTTCCTCTTCCACCTAGGAATCATAATAGCCCCCCTCCCAGGGTTTTTGTGAAACACAGGGCGAATGCACCAAAAATGATAAGCATAATGTCCGGCACGTAATAAGCTCTCAATAAATGGCAGTTGCTATTATTGCTAGAAATATGTATAATAAACTTCATGTAGCCAATGGTCAGTTATCCCTGCAAAAAAGAAATGCAGCATGCTTGGGCTACAGAATTACACCAAATTATTTAACAACACTATATAGAAAATCAAACAACTTTTCTTCAATAATAAGTGTAATACATCCTTCATTCTTAAAATATTTTTTAAAATGTCGTGTTAACTAAAAGAATTTCACTGGTCCAGTTTTCTTGTCTCCTTTCATTTCCTCTTGCCATCCTTTAATCAAGATACTCATAAGCTCTGACAGCCCAAATGTCAGCCGAGAGGAGGTGAAAGAAAGACAAGGAAATAGCCTGAAGAGTCCATGAACTCAAAACTTGTCCCTGGATAATTAAGAAATGGAAATGAGCATATCTGAAGGATTTCGTTGTGGTTTTCTCTCATTACACTGTTGGGCAAAGTACAGATTTTCTTCCCACTAATGAGATTTTGCCATGACTGAAGCTGATTTTTGCTGTCATGATACCTGGAAGCCTAATTCCTGGCTGGACTTTCTCTAAACACCCTTGTTAGCATCTCAAACTATTTGCTCTGGAAAGAATGTAAAGCAGATTCAGGTGTGTATGTATTTACAATTTGAAGGCCAAAACTTTTTATTTCAGTATATTTTAAAGGAAAAAGAGAAGTACAAACATGTTTTAAAGACCCATCCAAAAACCATTTATTTAGCACAGACTGCTCCAGACTCTGTGCTGGGGTTGGAATTGAGAACACAGCCATAGTGTCAGACCTCAGGGAGCACAGAGGACAATCAAGTGACAGCCCATAAATGCACTATTGCACACAGAGAAACAGAGCTTATAAAATGGGATATGCTCTGTGCTTCTTTCTGAATTAAAGGCAACATCCTCAGAGGAGTAATTTTGAAAAAACTACACACATACACACACACACATATATATATATATATGTATTTTTTCCAATCAAGAAAAAACAAAAGAAATGAAGACCTTCAGTACTTTAGATAATTCTATGAAAGTTAAGAACAAACAAGCCATTATATTCCATTCTTCTTTCTCAATTTTTTTTACAGAGAAACTCAGAGAACTTTTTTTTCTGCTGGTTTAGGAGAGGGTAATTGAATTTTAAATACCTTTTTCTGCCAGCCTTAAAATCATATCTACCTATGAGAAAATGATTGTCCAATAATAAAAAAGAGAAAGAAAGAAAAAAGAAATTAGTCAAAACTTTAAGTAAATAAAGGTTTAGATTTTTTTAAGTTTTTGGCCACACCCCACAGCATGTGGGATCTTAGTTCCCCGACCAGGGATCGAACCCACGCCTCCTGCATTGGAAGGCAAAGTCTTAACCACTGGACCACCGGGGAAATCCCTAGATTTTTGTTTGTTAAGCACCATGTACCATCTTGATTAATTGACTTTTTATTTTTCCTTATTAAAAAACTTATCTGATTATTACATATGACTTAATTGTCCTAAAATAATGTCATTATTGCAGTCTTCCCATGAGGGATTGTAGTGTGTTTACCAGACACGGTAGGAAAGGAAAAGGAACTCCACTTATTTCTCAGCCTGGATTTCTGCTCACATTCCAGAATCCCTCTGCTTACCTGGCCATCTTCAACTTGTAAATCCACAGATTTTGATATGGCAATGAGAACTGTGGAGTTTTCAATTGTGTAAAGTGGGAACACAGCCCATTGACATCATGCCCAAGATGGTCAGTACATAGTAGCTATGAAACAAGGGTTCTTGAAGGAAGAGCTTTGTGTGGCCATCTCTCCGTGTCAGGAAATTCAAGTGTGAAAAGATTGCAAAGGATCTCATTGACATTTACACAGGTCAACCAGGGCTGGTAGAGGCAGGATCAGGAGAAAGGTGTGTTTACCCTCGTTAACCCTAAAGGACACAGACCTTGAATCTTGAGAGAACTACAGATTCAAACTTATTAGTAAGATTAAGGTAACCTAGTAAAGTGAACATCTAGATTTTTCCCAACTAATTGGGGTTATATGTGAGTGTACCTGAGCAAAAGTAAATTTTTATAATAATTATCCCTAGTTGTTCCACAGCACTCTCTTAGTCTTAGGATATACCATTCAATATTTCCCCAGGCAACTCTAAAGCTGTCCTCATTTTCGATATGTGTATATATACACACACTATAAATAATTTATGTTGTATATATAAAACATTTAATTTGAAGTGTACAGTTTTTGACTGTAAAATAAAGAAGACAAACTAGACACTTCAGCTAATGAAACCTGCAATTAAGAAATTTTATGATGGGCCTGATCAATTGAGTTCATATAGCTCATGTTTCAGAGCAAGAAATTAGTTTCCCTGTGTTTGAAACCTGGTCCTATGAATTAATAACTATGCAACCTTGCCAACATGCCTGAATTCCTCTGAGCTTCAGTTCTTATCAGCTATAAAATAGGATAATAAATAATACTGGACTCATAGAGTTGCCTTGAGGATTAAATAATGTAACACATGAAAAGCACTTAGAACTCTGCCTGTGAAAAAGTAGCATTTCGTAAATGTTAGCTGTTATTATTTCAATGTGCTTACTTTATAAAGTGCTTCTCATGACATAATGGTATGTCAGTACAATTAAGAGTTTTGCAGTTGTACATTTTGATAGAGCATAATTCCTGGTGCAGAGCTGGCATTCAGTAATTTTGCTACATATGGGTGAAAAAATGAGTAAAGTATGCATGTGAAATATAACAATTATTAATATTTATAAATTAAAATATGTTGACTAATATATCTTTTTGAAGACATTTCAATAGTTCAGAGTATTTTAATATATACTGACATATCTAGAATTTTAGTAAAAATACGTGAGTCTGCATTTGACATTAATTTCCATCTTCAATCTTATTTTAAAATTTTGTGCATTCAATTTTTCAGAATTTGAAAAAAATAACAATTTTACCACTGTTCACTGTATTATGAATCTTATCCTTAATATGTTTTTCTCATGGTCTCACCACTTGGATAATTAAGTCCAAAACAGAAACTTAAAGCTCATACTACACAATGTGTTTTTTTCTTAGTATACCTACTACAGGAATAGCCATGAATTCTAAAGTAGCAACCAAAGTTGGCTGTTAACTTAAAAGTGGTCATATTCATTCTTCTTATGTCATTAATTTAAAGAATCAAAATCATAAAGTATAAAGGGACATAATTTGCTAAAATAGTTATCAATTTTGTTATAAAATATTTTAAACTTACTGAAAATTATAGAAAATACTGTCACAAATACTTGTGTTCTTGCTATCCAATTTTATCAAATCGTAACATTTTGCTATATTGGCTTCAGATTTTTTTTAATAAAAAATATATTACAAGTACCCCTGAAGTCCTCTGAAACCATTCCCCTGTCCTCCTGAGATAACCACAAAATAGTTTAACGTCTCTAATTCCCAAGCTGTCTTATGATATTAATGTTTGTCATCCATATATACAAGTAGACATAAATAATTTACAGTATTATTTCATGTAATTTTAACTTTATATCATGATAATTTACGATAGGTTTTCTTCTGCAAATAATTTGCTCAAGATTTTTTTTTAAGATTTATCTATCTTGATAAATGAAGGTGTATTTCATTTAACTTAACTGCTGCTTAAATTTCATTGACTACATATATCATAATGTATTTATTTATTATATTATTAACACACTATTAGAAACAATGTTGCAATGAATGTTCTTTAACAAATTCCTTTTGTACATGTGGGAGAATTTCTCTAAAGTAGAAGTGGAATTAAGTCAAAGTGGAATTTTCTGGGTACTTGAGTACATAAACTTCACTAGACATAGACAGATTTACCTAAAAAGTATATGTACAAATGTATACTTTCTGTCCACAGTCTATGAAAGTTCCTGTGTCTTTGAATCATTGCCTGTACATTTCCCCAGAATTATTTGCACTTTGTGCTGAATGACAAAATTGTCAAATCCTACTCTCTTTTTTTGTACATTCAGATAGGTTGGTTACAAATGAGAATAGTGCTGCTTCATTTCTTAAATTGGATTCAGTTCACAGTGGCTGAAATGTGAGGTCTTAGGAGACATGAGCTCAGTGGTTCTCAGTGGTTCTCAATCTTGGCAATACTTTAGATTTACCTAGATCATTTTTAAAATTCTGATGCTCAAGCCTCAACCCAGACCTGTTAAATAAGACTCTCCTTGGGGGTGAAAGGCAGGGGGATGTGGGTGCCGTGCTAGTTGCCCCACCTACCACCCTGGGAACTCAGATCCCAAAGTGATCCTAATATGCAGTCAATGTTGGAAATTATTGCCCTTGTGTATGTCTAATAAGAGAATAAAGCCAGAGGGAGAAAAAAAGATGCTTGGCTGTAGACCCATCTCTAAAAGTGAGTGGTGAACTGGAGCTTGATTCTTAATAGTTTTATCTAGAATGAATAAGTAAATTAGCATCTGGGGAACAATAGTAGGTATTCCAGAATTTGGCAATGCATGAGACCAGGAATATAACAAGAGTTAGTCTGCTGGCAGTTGGGAATAAAACTACAGATCCAGGGTCAGGATTAGGGTAAGGCAGTTTATGAAGTCCAGGCACGTGAATGGACCCCAAAAAAGTAGGTTTGTTTTCTAGGCAGAAAATTTGGAAAAAGCTAGTGAGTGTTAGAGAAAAGCTTTGTCTATGTGGGCACCATTGGCTCATAGCAAATAGCAATAATTCCAACCCCATTAGCTGGTTGATGCCAGTTATAAATGCTTTGTCAGACTTAATTAGAATAAGTTTTGAAAGTAAGTTATGCTTAAACGTGTAAGATATAAGCTTCTAACTGGTGATCAGAGGGTATGGAAGAGTCAAGGATAAACTGAAATGCCCCAAGTTATAATGAATGAGGAAAAGTTTTGATTTGGTTCATCATTTGTAACATAAGCTATTGACATAAACCAAGAATTTGTATTTAATTAAGATTGTTTCATAACTAGATTAAGTATTCTACTTTACCAAGGGTGTCAAAATCTACTATAAATATAAGGTAACAAATGTTCATCGAATCTCAGCTATAGCAACAGCCATTTTTCATCCTTTTCTCAGTCAGTACAGTTATTTCAGCTTTTTACAGAAAAAAATGAATTGAAAGACCATTTGGCTTTGCTGACATGATCAGTTGCAAAACTATTGGAAAGTTAAATATCAAAATATTATTTATAGGACAAGAAGATATTGACATTACTGTATAATACATGTAATTATCTCACACATTCAGGAGAGATTAAGATTTGTAAAATTGTATTCTAGTTACAACACCTAAAAGCTTTTCTTTAAAAAAAATATACCTTAGGGAAAATAAAACTAAAGGCATCCAAGATATTTTTAAATTGTCATTGTGCATTCAACTTAAAATACAGTTTAAGACATGAGGATGATGAGACGATTACATAGTGATTCAAAACAAAATACCTTTAAAAGTCTGCATGCCCTTCAGGTTGACTATGAAGTCATCGGTCAAGGTAAATAATCAGGGTAATTCTTTCTCTTTTTCCAATTCAGTGCTGAGTACAAGAGAAGGACTAAATATGTTCAGAAAAGTCTTAATCCTGAGTGGAATCAAACAGTAATTTATAAAAGTATCTCCATGGAACAGGTATGCAATGATTATTTTCTATATGACAGATTCAGGCTAATATAAAAATAGTGATGACAGAATTATTGAAAGATTGTGATTCATATCAATTTTTCCATACAAACAAAAAAAATTAAGTAAAATACATGCAAGAAATATAGCCAGTAAAAGGAACTGGGTGCAGTTCGAAGATACAGTGAAAGAAAATGTGCACATTTTGACAAAACAGCTAAAAAATAAAATGAATAAGGCTAGTGGGACATTTTCCACTGATTATTTCAAAATTAAATATTTCAATAGACTGGGCTCTATTTATCGTATTTTGAGGGAAAATATTTTCCAGCTAGCTGTATTTTGACTTTCATAAACAAAGAAGAAATAAGATTCAGATGCACTGAAATGAATTGCCCCTCCTGGCAACAATTTAGGGATCACCTCTTTTCTAAATTGAGGCTTCCTACAGATCTGGCATTGTGCAACTAAACTGTACAGAAGAAAGCATGAAGAAGACTAGTGTAAAGGATTATCACAACAAATAGATGACTCTAAGCAAAGTTGCATCAATGTGTTTCTGAAAATCTTCATGTCATAACTTTGTATCAATAATAGAAAATAACTGATGGTTTATAAAGATGAATTCAGAGAGAAAAGAATACAAATAGAATAGGAAGAAGACATCCATGAAAACAATTTACAGATGAGTTGTCTTTCAAAATGAGGTTTCTAATTTATCCTTTGGAAGATTTCTAATTTGACTATGAAATTGAAGCTGGATATAAATTGTGATCTGGGTTCTTGAATTTAAAATAAGTTAAATTCACCTGCAGAAATAAGACAGTGCTACTAATGTGTTTTGGCAATTTACTGAAACAAAAAACTATAATCCAAATACTCTGAATAACCTAGACATTTTTGCAACCTATGAATTTCATGTATTTAAAGAGTATATATAGATTCTGCTTGGTACTTTTAATAATGGGCAGGGGTAGAATAACAGGAAATAAGTAAAAATCACCCTTTTTTTTTGCAAAATAGTGAGGTATGTTATGATCAAATACTTGGTTGGACCACAAAATGATTGACAGTTTACATAATATTGAATGTAAGTATACAGTTTTATATAAAGTATTTTTACATAAGCGGAAAGAGTTCAAGGAATGAAAATATAAATGAGTCTATTATATGAGTATAATGAAAATTTATGATGAGAAATGAGGTTAATGACATTTTGATTTGAACTGTAGCTCAAGAAGAAAACACTGGAGGTGACAGTCTGGGATTATGATAGATTTTCTTCCAATGATTTTCTTGGTGAGGTGAGCCTATGGTTTCCTTTTTTTTATTTGCTTCATTATAAACCATCAATTAAATCTTTATGGAAAGCATATTTCTTAAGTGTATAAGATAACTATTTCTGGATAAAATTCTTTGGTGGATAGAATTTATTTACGAATGACTCTTTGAATAGATGAATAGCAGCTGGAGAAATAATTTTCACTTTACCACTTGATGTACTTTATAATTAATTTGCAAGATGAAATATTAATTGTTTTGATAGAAAGTTATATAATCATGCTGTGAATCCAAATGATTATGTAAAAGATTTGAGATAAATTTATTGTATTATAAAATGAGCTGGATTTTTTTCAAATGCATTTTCAGTTTATTAATTGCTATTCCTCATTGCACGTATGAATGACTTGATGTGACATTTTACATATTTCTTTTAAGTGTCCCACAAAACATCTCAAAATATTTTAAGAAGCAAAACTAGAAGTAGGAGAAAACAGTAAAAACAATTTTTATAAATTCACAAGGAATGTAACCTAATTATGAAATGTGGCAGGATGGTCAGATTCTGTGATATTTTTCATCTGTCATAGTCCAAAAATACATATTTTGTTTAGTGATCTTTGCTTAAACCAGAAGTTATGAATTAATGTTAAAAAAATAAATCTCCAAAAATATATAACACCTAGAAAATACAATTTCCTTTTGATAGAGACAATAGAAAACAGTTGAGTAGTCTAGGCGACATGAGGTCTTATTTGGTTCCTACTCTCTGTACCTCTTTCCCATCAAGACTAGATCATTTGAACTTCACCTGCAGGCTCCATGTGGTATAGCCACTTGGACTAATCTTGGTCTTAGACAGAACTACTCTAGAGTATGGTTATATCTGATTTATTGTCCTATTTCAAAAAGCTCATTTATTGAAGTCCTTATAATTTATTGTTCACATGAACCTAAAGCATATATCCATTGTGTGGTTTTATTTTTTTAATATCTGCTCAAATTTAAGATGCCAACTACTGTAAAATGCACCATTGTTTATGTACCACTAAGAAAGAAAAAATGTTGCCAATTAAACCATGACACAGCACTTTCTTATTGTAAACTGTTGGTAATATCTCTGTTTCAAATGTGAACTAAAGTATGTTTTAAAATAGAGAGAATAAGTTAGTAATTGAAAATTAGCCATTCTTTTTCATTTTGTCCCTCTTGTAACTAAAATCAAACAATCTGCAAAAAAACACTAGCCCAGTTTAAGAATATCATGTGTCCATTTAACAAAAGAAGACTTTATTTCATAAAGAGATTAACTTGTGACTCTACCTTTTTGCATCATCTCCAAATAATTTAATTAATAGTCAGAGATGTCGTACAGTTTGATTTAACCAAACGTTTATACAGCATCTGGTATGCACAAGACATTCTCAGTATCATGGGTGAAGAAAAATGAGGAAGACCTCATCATCCTAAAGGTTATACTATATCATTTGACTTATGTCCTTGAATAAGTTTCAGATCACAGAAAAAAAAACAACAAATGAATTACAGCTTAATCCATAAATTTTATTCACTTACTGCACTTTTTTTCAGGTATTGATTGATTTATCTAGCACATCTCACCTCGATAACACGCCTAGGTGGTATCCTCTCAAAGAACAGACTGAAAGCATTGATCATGGCAAGTCCCATTCCAGTCAAAGCAGCCAGCAGTCCCCAAAGCCGTCTGTCATCAAAAGCAGAAGCCATGGTATCTTCCCTGACCCATCCAAGGGTAGGAGATATTTCAAGTAGAAAAAAGCTTTTGTCTGTTTGTTCACTCAGTATCTTCTTGAATATGAGTGCCTGTATATTTAATATCTTTTGAAAGGTATTGGGAAATATTTAATATAATATCATGCAAAGAGTAATGGATATGGAATCAGGAGAAATGGGCTTTAGTCTCAGATCAGCCCATAATTAGGTTGATGCCTTTGTGATCTTCACCTCTCTGGTTCTCTGCTTTTCAACCTATAAAATAGAGGAGGTTGGGTTATATGAGCTATTGGGTCTTTTTCAGCTCTCAAAATCTTGGTTAATATGACTTTATAAAATACGTTGGGGTATTTCATAAAGAAAACATAAAAATCCTCAACAGTTCATTGACTAGACATAATCATCATTACCATTTATGCATGTTTCTTCTGTTTAAATCCCTATTTTTTTCATATGTATATTCTTACTCATAAATCATATATGTAATATATGGACATAAACAGTTTTGCATTCTGCTTTTTAATTATATCAGAAACATTTTCCTCATGTCATCAAAACAATTGGTAGGCTGAAAATTACTTAAACCTTTCCTAAGTGGTGCATTCAAACTAATTCTATGATTTTTTTTTAACTACTATTATTATTTTTAAATTGCAGCATCATACATTGGGTTTGGCAATATGCACAGCTTTCCCATTGGAATGAGCTTTTCCTTTGGGAGGTTCATTAACCAGTTATCCTACAACACAACAGTAATCTTCATCATCAAATGAGTTACTGCCTGTATGAGAGAACCATGTAGTATCTTTCCAGGATATGCTGAGCTATTTATAAATATTAAATAAAAATTTTTATATTGGATCTGAGTATTCCTTCCTTTTCGCCTCTTCTCAGAAAGTACAGCAAATTGAAAAGTGGTTCTTTGCAATTTGGATTGGAAATGCAAGTGTTCTAGGAGATAAAAAACTGAGGTCATGTTCAGGAGGCCACTGAGTTGATACAATAAACCACTGACTACAATAAGTGCTATAGATTACTTATGAGTTGTATAGATCATTTCTGGATTCCACTTAACCAGATCAACTCTTCACCAATTAACATTCTGGAAGATGATTGGTATAAAGACCTCTCTCTATGACTACCACAGTAAATGTGTGATCTTATATATACATTCTCTAAAATTACCTGAGATGATGATATAATACAGTCCCCACTTCCATGTATCCCAGTGACTCACACACCTTCCTCCAGGAATTTTACTTAAAACTCCTCCTGTGGCAGTGTCAGCCTATTGTTTCTTACCTGGTCCCTACAAGAATTAGCAGAGTTGCTTGGTGAAACTATAAGTTAATATATTCATTTATATGAGACTCCTTAGAATGTATTCCTCTTCTCAAACCTCTCTTCTCAAGATTATCATCCTCTTGCCTTTCCTCCCAAATGTTGAATCACATTGCTGTATGGTGAGCAGTTGCATAAACGCGCCAAAAAAGAAACAGAATTAACATAAATCTTAGACGGTTTCAAGTTATGTGAGACCCAGCTTGACAGGAGGAACGCTGGAGCAACTTTAACTCATGTTTTACCCTTTTGTAACCAGACATGCAGGTTCCCACCATTGAGAAATCCCATAGTAGTCCCGGTAGCTCGAAATCCTCATCCGAAGGCCATCTCCGCTCTCATGGACCATCTCGCAGTCAAAGCAAAACCAGCGTCACTCAGACCCACCTGGAAGATGCAGGGGTTGCTATAGCCGCTGCCGAAGCCGCCGTGCAACAACTCCGCCTTCAACCAAGTAAAAGACGCAAATAAATTCCTCAGCATGGCAGCTTAATGTTCATCTGTTGCCTTTCTTTCCTGCTGTCCTTCCCCATTTGCTTTGTTTTGTGCATTCCCGGCTCCCTCTGTTCTCTGTCCCTTTGTCTGTGTAGGAACAGTATCGATACATAAATATGCTCTCTCTCATTTAGTTCTTTTTTGTTTTAATTTACATAGAACGAAATAAAACTGGCTGTTTCTCCTTTGTCTCCACCATCCATCCAACCTGGCTCATAGTAGTATTTGGTAGCTGTGTCTGTGATGTGTGCAGGCAAAACTATGTTGTGTGTCCTTTTTGTGTGCACTTAAATATCCTTTAGAATACAGGAATTATAAGCACAAGTGGCTGCCGGTTTTCCAGGCATTACACCAAAAAAAGGCACACACATAAGCATTTTGAGCAGATTAGCAATGAGAGTCTCACCTCTGAAAAACAGTAAAAAATTTTAGGCAGAAGAGTCATGTAACCAACAGTCAAGTTCCAGAACCTAGGGGAAATGGAAAAACCATTTTACGCTTAAAATTTTTAATAAATTATGCATGTGAAATAATGAAGCTTTCCATGCGAGAAACTTTCTAGTCTTTTGGGAAAAAAATCTGTAAAGAAAATAATGTTTCTTATATTCTCAAAAAAGTATGTAATATTAATATATGTTTAAGCATATTTGATGAGGCCATGTTACCTCATTAAGGAGCACAGTTGGGTCCATTCTGTTGGATCACACTGTGTATATGATACAAGAGAATTTATAGGGTTATTCTTTTTTCAAACCATTGGAAATCCTTTGGAAGTCAGGATATCAATTAAAGCATAACAATTCACCCATCTTAACTGCTGTAATTTCAATTGATAGAATTATATAAGAACTTAGTGAGTACAGAGACTTTAAAAATGTAGGGGCACTGTTACTTCCAAGAGGCATCAGCCAAACAACAGAGATAGATGAATGTTCTCCCCATCTCCCAAAGTCATCATTTCCAAAGAAACAGCCAGTTTTAACCCCCTTTAGTGCTGTGCATGTGGTGTCATTTTGGTATTTGAAAACACAACTTACTTCGATAGAGCAAAAGATCACTTCTGTTTGCATGAATAACATTCAAGCTGGTTCCATCTGAGGATACATACTCTGGGTTTCCATTTCACCCACACTACCACAGCAGCACATAAAAGCGGTCAGTCTAATCATGCCAGGAAGCAGCACAGACACAGCGTAGCAGGAGTCCTCCCCATTCAAAGAACTCAGTCTGATAATCTGCCTCCACCAGCTAATGGCAACCAAGACCAAAGCCAGCTAGCCCTCAGGAAGGTGATGTCTGATGGACCAGTCAAGCCAGAAGGAGGTGAGCAGAAAGGCGCTATTCAAAGCACACAGCAAGAACATCCCCCAAATTTAAAGCCCTCATCTTTTAATTTTTAGAGATTGTCTGATAAAGTATGTTTATCCACTTTTTAATGTGCTTTTGCGGGCATGGCATTTCAGGACTTCATCATCACTGTGTAAGTCCCAAGATCAGTCCCATAATATATTGACTACAGTGATTTGTATTTTTCTATGCACTGGGCATCTTTTGACTTTTGTTGGGAAATAGATTAACAGTATTCATATTGCAGAATGGAACGCATGCCACTAACCTAATCTGTTCAAGCATGACTATAAATATGTTGCACTGTGATAAAAGTTTAAACTGCTCACAATTCGAGTTAGCATACCAGTTGGAATGTAGATCAGTTTTTGTTGAATATTATTTCAAGTGTAACTTTTTTTAAAAATTCATTGGTTTTTTGAAATTCTTAGAAGGAAGTAAAGGAAAAAATTGTTAATGCACTCATTCACCTTTACATGGTGAAAGTTCTTTCCTGATCCTACGAACACATTTTTTCCACTCATGTTTCCGTAGCTGTCAAGTGTATCAGATGTGTTGGGCATGTGAATATCCAAGTGCCTGTGTAATAAATAAAGTATCTTTATTTCATTCATAAACCACTGGGTTCTGAGCCATTGTTATATGATACAGCTTAAAATGAGTGTGTCAGTTTTTGCTTTCTCATTTGATTCCTTGCAATAGAGAATTTAAAGTTACCGCTTCATTGCTAGTGCGAGCTATAATGATAGAATATTGAGTTGCAGGACAAAGTTTCATGTTGGAAGCATAAGATAGATGGGGAATTATTACCAAATAAAAGCACCAGAGCTTACATAAACGTAAATAAATAATGGGGTTGGGCTACTCTAGGCAATGCTTCCACTCTTCCTTTCTTGCACGTGTGATCTACTTCACAATCTTCTCAGCTTTCTGGATAGAGGAAGACAAATCCAATGAGTCTTGCTCCGAACAGACACCTAGACTTGATTCCATGGCTTTGTTAGGAAGGAAAGCAAGTTAATATCTGTCCCTAACTTGACACCAACAATTTGTGGAATTTTCCCCAAGAAAGAATGCCACTCACTGCCAGTGACAGGGATCAAACCAGGGTGATTATAAAATTATCTTCATTGTAATTCAAATGTAATTTTAATTTTAATTCAAAAACATATATCAAAGAAAGGATTAAAAAAAAACGATAGCAGTGTTTGCCCCCTTAAGTCCCTTCCAGCCCTAAAACACTTGATTCTATGATTCTGTACTTTCCACGAAACTAAAATTAAGACTTGTACTTTCCTACTGCATTTCTCTGTATTCTCAGAAATTTTTAAAATTTAATATGCTTTTGTCCCAACTAATCAGATATTTAGGAGCAATGGAGGATGTATGTGGCAGTACAAAGGGCAAACCACTGTGATGTTCCTTGAAGTAGCAGGCAGTTAAGGAAACAGCTTAAATATTAAGATAATTGTGAATATGCATTTACTCAGCCCAGTTTATAGACTATCACCAAAGCAGTTTCCCTTTTCTAGTTAGCCTTACTAGTACTGTGCAAGAGTACTTAAAATTCCACCTCTCACCTTTTTTTCCATCAAATAAGTTCAGTTGATTTCTTACTTCATTTTCTTACTGCAAATATTTCATAATTGTAAATGTCACAGTAGTCAAATGCTTCTCTTATTTCACTCTTTTTAATTATCATGATTTAAGTATTCCTATGATACTTTGTCTGAGTTTTCCTAGGTGTGGGTCTTAAAATGTGCAGCAAAATGCATTTAACTCCCTTTCTTTGAATAATGCTCTAATGGATATTGTCATACATTTAGAACAGTTCTTCACATTGTGCAAATTGTTTCATCACCCATTTTCTCATTTTGTCACACCTAGTGGATGAGGGATTCGTTGCAGATATTTTCATTTCTGTTTTCAGAGTGAGCCATCAGAGAGTCGGGGTGTGCGGGTGGCAGCATGACTGACGAAGAACACATAGCTGGAAATTGTCAGAATCGGCAGCTAACCCGTGTTTATGACTGCACCTAATAAGGCTTTGCTTTTTAAATACATTGGCTCCTTTGAAATCAAACTCTCCTGATTTCACTAAAAACAATTGTCATTTACTAATTTGCTGTTTACACTCCAGTCCTTACAAATGATTAGAGGTTGCTAGAAATTATGGCGGAACACAATTTAGACTTGGTCTACCTACTTGATCCTCTTTTCTGAAGGCTGATAATTAAGCTGCCACAAACCAAGGAAGTAAAACCCTCCCACTGCACAAGCCGAGTGCAGCAGTAAGCAGGCTCTGTAGAGGAGGCTGTGTGTACATCTGCAGTCATTTCTATCAAGGATGATGAAATTGTCTCTAAAGAGCTTTCCATAGATATATATATATATATATATTTTTTTTTTTTTGGTGAGCTTTTCAGCAGATTTCTGCTTGAAGTAGCAGAAAATATGGGTCAGGTAAGAATTATGGAGTAAGCCAGGAGGAACTCTTTCTCTCCCTCCAGGGTTTAGTTGCATGCTAGGAAACCTGAAAGACAGGATTTAGACAGATTGTGCCAGATCATCCTGATACCTAAACAACTCTCCGTTTGTATTTCGAAATACCTGGAAATGTTTTTTTCCAAGCTAGTTGGTTTGGTGGAATATAGGCCCAGCTGTTTTAGAAGGTAACGCCACCCAGGGAAAAGAGTTTCAAAATAGGTTGTTTTTTAACACCATACCCAGACTAAAACAAATTGAAGTATTTTTAAAACCTTGAAAATTAATTTAGTTGCTATGGAATATGTTACATTTTATATATATATTAAGGGCATTTTTAAATTCCTGAGCTGTTTTTGTTTGATGCTGAGATTTTAGGTAAGCTTTAAGTTTAGAAACACTCATACAGGATGGATAGAAGTATCCCTCCACCCTGGGCAATAAGTTGAGAGCTTGGAGAGGTTAGTAAGAAGATGAATCATTAACTGAGTTGTGTGAGGAACTATGACTGAAGGTCTCTTATTGTGGCCGAATTGTAGGAGAAGGTCCTGAAGCTACTTCCACAGACCGCTGCTGGAAACTCCACTTTCCTTAAGGCTCCTTTGCGGCACCTGTCAAAGAAGAGTTTCCTATCCATATTGCCGTGGTGAACTCTGACTAAGCCATCTCTCTGTGAGAGCTGCTGTCTTGGGCAAGTGGTATGGGTGGCTGGGTTGGGAAACAGGGCGGGCACTGGGAGTGGAGAGAAGTGATGGTTACAAAGGCAGTAGCTGATCAGTGGTCCATTCTCTTCTGACCAGAAGCAGATGGTCACTTTTGATCAGAAGGGATTTGGTGTTCTCTGTTTCTGGAAAGGAGAGGGCTCAAAAGGGAAAGAAATCAGGATGAGATCATTTGGAGGTGAAGTCTTCTGGAATGTGTGTAAGAGGTTAATAAAAACAGACTTAACATTCCTCATTTCAATGTGTTTGTGCAAAGAAAAGAAAGGCAGCAGAGAAAAGCTTTAAAAAGGAAACTTTGGATAGTTTAAAATAAAAAGAAAACTAATGATGTGAACACAGCAAATAGTCAGCAAAAATCTGAGAGAATCAAATTGGATTTCAGCTTTCAAAGGTTTCTGCCTATTTCTCTGGGGGCGAGGGTTGTATTTCTTTGTTGTCTGTGAAAATCAAAGTGTTCTTCTAAAGTTTTGGGTTTTTAAGAGTTTCCGTATTTTCTTAGAAAGGTTGGTTATGCATTTTCAAATCTTTCTATAGTCATTTCACATTCATTGCCAGAAATATCTCTGCTGCACATGCAGAGGCACAGACAGTAAATATATAGCTCTGAACATATGACACTGTCTCTTGTTTATGCACCTTCCTTCCCAAAGGTGAATTCACTGACGTATCATCAATGGATACTTTTGTTCTTTTCTAGTAGTAGCCATGAGTGTGTCAAGCCATCCACGTAAAGAACTACTGGTTCATACTGAGGACTTCTATGTTCATTTCATCTGACATGAATAGCAGGACCAACTGGCCTATCTAAGTATCAAACTTGGCTTCAGTTTGCTGTGCCTTTGTCACGTGATCTAACTATGGGCCTATATGATTGAGCGGGACTATTAATACATGATCCGAGAAGAGAAAGGCCTAATTTTTAACATGTCAAAGTCCCTTAAATGCTATTTATGACATGTCTTTAACAAAGTTAAACTTACTTTTTTGATTGCAAATTATTTTATTTTAGGTATAAACAAATTTATTTTCAAAAAGTTAATTTACCAAATTACCAGCAGAGAGCAGGACCCAGAGCAAATGAGACAGGCAAGTAAATGCTGATGGAGGAAAGAAATGAGAAGCATGGAGCATGAGCATGAGAAGGCTGATGGGGACACAGTGTGGGACCATGGACAGAGGGTACAATCTGAGCTTGGGGCTGGGAACGTGATCACCTGGGTAGGAAGGATCCTGGAACTGGGTGAAATGCCACCTGGGGAGAGGTGGAGGAATGCCAAAGGCTAATAGGTAGCTACTTAACAACATTGCCTAATTCCAGATATCTATCCATGAATTACTTGATTTTTTTCCCACTTTTCATCCGAATGTACTACATTATGTAAAATCATGATATTTCACCCATTCTCTGTTGTGCAAGATAATCTTTGGGAGGGAGGGGGACATATGGGGATGGGATAGGATGAAAGGAATCTTTATGTCTAATGAGTCAGACTGAAAAATAGCCTTTTTTAAATTTTATTACTTTGTTAAGTCTGTAAATATATATTTTAATCGTTGAGGTGACAAAAAAAACTTTCGGATTTCAAATGAAAACATTTCAGCAATAGTTTGATTGGGGTATTATGGTTTTCAGATGTATAAAGAGAAATAATGTAGATAGAACCATAGCTTTATACCTCAATGTGTTTTAAAATACTGAAAGATAAAATTAATTAAATGATCATTTGAACAGAAACTAATCAAAATATTAATATTACAAATCAAACAAGAACAGATAAGTTTTTAAGAAGAAAATGCTTGATGAAAATCAGGAGGTAGGAATTCCCTGGTGATCCAGTGGTTATGACTCCACACTCTCACCGCCAAGGGCCCAGGTTCAATCCCTGGTTGGGAAACTGAAGTCCCACAAGCCTCAAAGTGCGGCCAAAAAAAAAATTTTTTTTTAAAAGAAAAAAGTCAGGAGGTAGGTCCCTATTTCTAAACATAAGAAAGACAATGGAATAAAATTTCTACTTCTACTTTATTCTTAAAAGGACACAGAAGCAAAATCTACTTTTCCTCATTAAGACATTTGAAACTAAAAACTACATTATTTTAAGTTCTATAGGTCACATTATTTTTTTTCAGAGATCTTATAGCTTTTATTTTTATTTAAAAATAATTTTTGAAGTATAGTTGATTTACAATGTTGTGTTAGTTTCTGGTATACAGCAAAGTGATTCAGTTATACATAGAGGTCACATTATATTTTTATCTGACTCTTTAGGTAAAATGAGGTCGGAATCTAGAGAGAAAATGTAATTTTTATACTACACAATTCAAATTTATTTCTATATGGATATATATATATACTTTATATACTTTTAGTTTACTGTAAAGCATTCTCATTGCTACTGACATTTTTAAAGTAAATAACTACTTTGGCTCCATCCAACTATTAATGTACAAGAAAATTGAAGAGACAATGTAGAGAAAAGCCGTTTTGGGAAGAATTTGCATTGTTTCATGCCTGCCAAATTTCATTATTTACTCTGGATTTCTGTGTAATATAGATTTGTGTGGGGTTTTTTAGGCAAAAATAGAAGAGACAAGCAAATTTTTATGATACATATAATATTTAATTCAGACCTTATAATTCTAGAGTTGCGAAGTTCTGGGTGAAACAAATTCTGAAGAAGCTTAGAGAAATTAAAAGGGTGCTGATAATAATAATAAATCTTTTCAAGTAAGGTGTTAGAACTTGATTTTTTTAGTGCAGAAAATAAAAAATAAAAGACACCATAGAATGATTGTCATGTATATACTGGTTTAAGATGATTGTCAAAAAAAGTTGGTGCTAATTGTTTCTTTTTTTTTTTTTTCATTTTCACAGTTCATACTTCATTTTCATCACTGTAGATGTAGACCAGTGATTCTCAAAGTGTGTCCATTGATCCCTAGGTGTCCCAGAGACCTTTTCAGGACTCTACAAGGTCAAAAAATTCTTAAGACTCTTAAGATGTTATTTGCCTTTTTTACTCTCATTCCTTCCTTAGTGTGCAGTGGACTTCTCCTACATTTCCATGAGATGTCATGACATCATTGCTTTGATGGTTAATGGAATATGTATTTGTCAACTGCTTATGTTAAATTTTTCTTAATTTTGAATATGATAAATATTGATAGATATAACTCACATAAAACTAAGTTCTTTAAGAAATTCAACAATATTTAAGACTGGAAAAGGGGTCTTAAGACCAAAATATTTAAGAGCCACTGATCTATACCTGGGCACAATCATAATTTTTCCAATAGTCAATGATGTTGGATAATCACAAATTTCTTACAAGATATAATTATCATATTTGCCTCTAAATTTTCTATGCCTTTTATATCTTGTATTGCATTTTGGCACCCCTACTTTCTTTTCTTATTCAATGTTCATTTGTAATTTAAGATTGACAAATGATTTTTTATTTTGTATTTTTATTTTAGATATTTTATTGGGCATGATTTAGATTAAGTTATGATTATATGCCCATATTCATTATTTACATTTGCAGTTTGACTGGTAAGTTGTCTATCAACTTTAATCAAGTTGTTCCTAGCCTAAGGTAGAATGAGAGGGAGTATTACAAAGGTAGAATACGTTTTATTTGTATCCTTATTTTGATGATAAAATTTATTGGAAAAACATTTATAAATTATTTGTTTCTTTAATCTTCTATTGTATTATCTATATTAGTGGTCCTATTCATTGCAAATTCATTGTTGGCATAAATAACAATAGAAACGCTGAAGATCATCACTTTGATTCAAATTTGAGGAAACGTTAAGTTTCTTACCTCTTACCTAATCCTTGATCCTTAATTTCAAACATATAATTTATTGTGTTTTTAAATAATTAAAGCTAAAAAGGGAATTCTGAAAATATGTATTTATCATTTACAGAAAACATTATCTGAATTACCCATATTAGTTGCTCATCATTTATTCACATTCATACACACATTTTTTTTAACGAATAGTATGTTTCAGAAACTCTTCAAAGTGTTAGTGATTCTGCAGTGGACACAATAGACAAAAATCACTGTCCCCATAAATCTCCCATCATAGTAATATTTATCAAATAACCAATTAAAGATATGTGGGAAAAATTTGAAGAATGACAAAAGCATGCGTTTTGTCTGTCTTCAACTGAAATTGAAGTAGAACATTGCAATTAGTCATTGACTTAAGTTTATATGCACAGACACCATCATGTTTAGAAATACCTGAAAACAATTATTTTGCTCTTTGTTCTGGTCTGGTTCTCTCTCGTAATCTTTACAGTTCACTGGGATATAACCAAGTATAGGAGGAGAGAAAGTGTTTGAAAATGATCTATTTGGAGAAGGTAGGAATATTAATGAAATTAATTAGAGATGTTGGATTCCATGGGCCTGGACATGTGTTTACCAAATAATTGTCCAAATTCCTCTTTACTTTATGGCCATTGACTAAATTTGAATGATATGAAAAATAATACTCAGTGTTTGTTGTAGCATTAGCCATATAAATCAGTATGCTATTATTAATTTGTATTTGTTTACACTGGAAATGTCTCCTTTGGGCAGGATTTTTATATAAATCAAATTATTTGGATTCCGTTTAAAGATAACATCCTTGTTATCTTAGTATTCATGATCTAGGTGATCAGTTTCAGGATTATGTAAACATTTTTCAAAACTGTTTTTATAATTACTTTCACTCAAACAGGACCGCTTGTTTTGCAAGCAAACTGTGAGAATATTTCAGTTTCAAAGGAGAATGAAATAAATATTGAAAAATTGAGTTGCCCTTGAAAAATTGACGTAGATCTTGAATATTTTTTTCTTTCAAATATGATTCTTCTTACTATTAATCTTTTAAAGGTAGATATCTTTATTGTGTTATTTAAAGGTAAAGATCTTAATTGTGTTAGCATTTTTTTAGCACACAACCAAAACTTGGTCCTTGATAAACTCTTTGTTCATTCTATTTATTTGGACATAGCTGGAATTATAAACTAAACTTATTAAAGATAAAATGAATTTACTTTCTTTATGATGTCTTAATCAAACTTTTATCCATTATTTACTCTGAAATTTTGGTCCCCACTTAAACTGTATTTAAAGTGTCTTCTTCCAAAATAAGTTCTGAACCAAAAACACCTTTAGAAAGGAAGACACACTTAAAAGGCAACATTGTAGCATAAATGCAAGAACTATAGTACAGTGAGCCATCACATATTGTATTTATGTAAGAAAAAAATCCTCTCTACCATGTTATTAAGCTAACTTTACTCTCATTTCAAATACGTGTTGTATTGAAGTTATATGCTATTACTTTTGTTCCCTAAAGTGATCATTGATCCTGTTATCCATAAAGCTAGGGAGTGAATGGGAGACAGCTGCAAAATGGTGATGCATTAGATCAAAAAAGATTGAACTGATTATTAAAATGTCTTGAAAAAGTCAGTTGTAAGGCCAATGTGGATGGAGAGGGAAGAGTGCGAACATGATTTAAAGCTTTACCAACCTTTCCCAGGACATAGAAAATAGAGGCATCGCATCTTCATCTCCCTCTCTGAAAGAAGCTACTATGTGAATAATATGGAATATCTTGAGGGACATATTTTGATTTTTATAAGTTTGTTATAACTTTCTGATATATATAATTATTTTTTCTGAGTGACCAAGCCCAGTGTTAGTGTTACTTTCATCCTCAACGACCCTGGGAGAGAGGTAATATAATCACCAATAATTTTTCATTTAAAAAATATTTCAATGGCATCCTTCCTTTCACTGACCCCACCCAAGGGTTTACAAATCACTGATATATTGTAGAAATCAGAGTTGTCTATTTTAAATACTTTTATTTGTGAAAACTTGTAATTTGGAGGTATGTGAACACTCCTACAAATGGTTGTATTGAAGCTACCTATGCCATTTTTCTAGTGTCTTCCTTTAAATTTTTCCAAATTGGATAATGAATATACTGAAGTAAATTCAGAAATAAAGTATATTAAATTTCTAAAGTCCTTGTAAGATGTAACACCCCTTCTTAATACCCCTGGATGATAGTAGAAAACCTAAAATGTTATTGCACATAATTCAAGGGGAAACCTACCAACAGTGCTGGTAACAGTGGAAAGCAAAAGTTGACATTTTTCAGGGCTACATCCAAATCCAATCAACAAATGAGATAAAACTGCAAAATCTCTTTAGTAAATATAACAACTAAAACAATAGCAGTAATAAAAGGTAGATAGATAGATAAATAGAAAGAGTGAAAGGTAAAGGAGATAAAGTAGAAAAGGTCACTAAAGTTAATACCAGCTAAATTAAACTAGCTAAAGAACCAAAAAAAAAAAGCATGCTATAAGTATATAATTTCTAAAATAGCCAGGTAGTTATTTCAGTTCCATCATTATATTATTGGAAGAAACAAAAGAATTATTGATTGATTTCTCTTAATTTCAAGCAGTTGATCCTAAAATCCTATACATTGTATCTATGAAGGTAATGCTAATACTGCATCAACCAAGTAATTTGGGAAATTACAGGTTACCTACATAATAAATTACTCCTGAAATATTTGGAAATACCTTTGAGCTAGACCAAAGATATAAAACCAATGGAAGTGAGGCTTCATACATTCCAAGCACTGAATTCTAAGGTAGGCAACCTCTCTTAATTTGAGACAATTCAATATGATAGAAAAGTGGATGAGCACTATTTAGTTTTGATTTGTGACCTGGAACAAGTCACTTAAACTTTCCAGGGCTTAGTTTTTCTATAAGCAAGATGATGGTTCTGGAACAGGTTATCTTTAGAGTCCTTACCAGCTTTTAATTTCCATGATTCCACAATTATAAAATCATCTACAATTCTGATCCGAGACTTTGCACATGGTGCTGCCATCGCGTGGTAGGCACAGTGATAGTTCTGCATTTTTTAAGTATGTATATATAGTAGAGGGGAAAAATAAACAGAGCCAACTAATTGAAGACAGATGTGCAGTCAAAGAGACACTACCAGGTTTAATTAAGTTTAGCCACAGAGGAGTAATAAAACAAAATGTTTTCTAACCACCTAGCAGCCACAGAAAATGAAGAGGTCAAAGAATAATTTAAAACATTGAGTTGCCTCACAGAAAATAAAATTTGTTTACCTGAAATGCCCGCTCAATAACTGAGTCACAAAATGATTCAACACGCTAGTATTTATTCTTCTGGCATATAGGGACACTGTCTATAAGAGTGGACTTCCTCCATCACATATTTATATGATACATTCTTTTTTCTAGTTGGTACTTAATAGTACAAATAAAAATTCAAAAAGAAAGTAGGCCCCCCAAAATGTAACTCTTTAAAAAAATGGCTCCAAACATGTTTTTCATTATTAAATCTCAATTCTAATGTAAAATAAATATTTTCATATGTAATACACAGGTGCATAAGACATGATTTCTGAAATTCTGATTTCAAGATTTGGAAAAATAAAGCAGATAGAATATTTTTAAATTGTTAATTTTGAAATCATAAAATTATAGAAAGTCATATTTAGTTTTAATGTTTTAAAATAATATTTTCTACAAGAACATAGAAAGAGAGACATTACACTGAAATATAAACCGGAGCTCGCCACCTGTCTGTATACCAAGAGGTGCAATCAGCCTAAGTACTAGTATCTGTATTAGCACCATCTAGTGCCTCCCATGGAATGTTACCATACAAATTATTTTGTCACTTCAATTTAGAAATATATATATAATATTCATGGTCTGTTATGAATTTTTTTAATTCATAAGTCTCTGCTCTCCCATGTTTCATGTATTATCATAAAATATTTCTTTCAGTCAAACCAGTTTTGAGGGAATTGGGATAACAGAACATCTGGTTGAGTGATCACATTTTTATATACAGTATGACAGATTAAAGTTGAATCTCTGATTTTAAAAGCTACCAATAAAAACTAGGTTACCCAAAATTTCATTGACAAAGAACGTGGGGTTAAAAAAAAACCTATATTGTGGCATCTTTGATGAGATTTTTTTGATTTGTATCAACAGAACTGGATTAAAAATGAAAAATCTACTAAATCACTCAGATGTTTTAAGTTGTTTGGTTAAAGGAAAGAATTATTAATATGTTATTATTATAATTTTACTGTCAATTTATTAAATATTGCTTAAGCATAGTCCCAGGATTAAGCTTTTAAGAAGGCTACCATGGAGCAAACATAGGTAGGCTCTGTTTCCAATAGCCACATGAATGTGACAACTACAATTAAAGATAGAAAGTGACAATTGCCATAAAAGACAAAAATTATGTGCTATGAGAGTCTAGGTATAGAAGTTCACTTCTGATTGTAAAGATGAGGAAAATGTATGAAGCAGGTTCTATCTGAGCTGAGCCTTTCCAGATGAGTATAATTTAGATATGAGAAAGTGACAGGGTCAGAGGAGGGTATAACAAAACTGGAAAGAAGAGGCTTGGCTAGAGCTCAGGAGAAAAAAAGCCAAACCATAGGGATTCAGAGTGAGTGGTCTGAATGGGCTTCAATGAAGGGTATACAAAGGAAAATTATGGGAGGTACATATGGAAAGGAGCAGACGATAAAGGACTTCAAGAGGCAAACTAAACAATTTGACTGAAATCATGAGATGTCTTGAAATTGCATACGATCTGGCCTCCAATATTAAATCCTAAAAGCACTTTATTCATTAAGAAGTTCGCAGTAATACAGATTTAGTTCAGTTTAATTGAGTTGATGGTTTCTTATGTGGGGGCCGATTCAATTAAAAGAAATTAGCAAATAGACATGTTGTTTCAAGTAACTGAAAAAGAACTTTTAAAATATTTGGACTCTTAGCACCAGCTTATCAAAACCTCATCATTTCTGTATTTTTAATCTCATTTTATGCTATGTATATATAGCCCTGTACAGGGAAGATCCACTCTGCATTTTAGTTTAAGTCATTTTCAGAAACTAAATGTCAGGCTATCTATCTCTACGCTTACATACCAGGTTAAGTATAAAAAAATTCAGTCATGCACCAGATGTTTTGAGATAATGCCAAATATCTAGACTCATTTGAATTATTCACCTAACCGTCCAAAATTTCTTTAGATTCAACATTACATGTAATTTTGTTTTGCAAAGATGTTAAGGTAGACTTAGACTTATTCTGAAATATGTATATGTTCCCTATATTTAGTTTTCTTTCTTGTAATATTTCTTATAAACTATTACTTGTTTGCATTTAAAATATTGACAACACTTGCACAGGTTTTCCAAATGAAATTTCTATTCACCTAGGCAGTATGACAAAACTGGCTTTCCTTAAATTTATTTCTATCTTTGTTCCTTTTCTATTATTATATTGTTTTACATTCTGTTCACATTTCTCAAATTTCCCAGAAGAGGAATAGAACTAGAAATTGCATCAGGTAAAATCAAAGTTTGCAAAAGAAAAGATTGGATATTTTGATATGTAAATAAGAAGACATCATTTCTATAATGTGGATATTTTGATATATTGTAAGATTGCTCTGGGATAAAAAAAAGTTTTAAATTAGTAAACATAAATTGATTTTAAAATTAATGTCTGTTAATTAAGGTTTGTCTTTGAAAATGGTAAATTGAGATTTTTCAGTTGATGAAATTAAATTTTTACATTCAATATCATACTAAAAATTATTAACAATCTAGTAGGTTGGATTATATAATGACAATCAAAAGGTATGATAGCTTTTCCTTGTTTACAATCAGTTGACTTATCTGACTCATTATGTGGTTGGTTATACAGTTTAATCTTCTTTATAATGTTCATAATTTTATATCAGTCATATTACCTTTACATTTTTTAACTTATCCTTTTAAAAGATCTTTAACACTAAATACGTCAGCTGGGTTTCTTCTACATAAGTTGAAGAAAATATTAAACAAACATTATGACTATTATTCTTTTCCTGGAAATCTAGTCCTATGAGTTACTCTTAATTCACTGGTGACTGGCTATTTAACAGGATTCAGACCCTTTTCTAACTAGCTATTCCCAATTTATAGATACCTGATATATAACAAATTATCAAACATTTCTTCCTTCTCTATTCTGGGAAAGGAATCCTACTATCACTGGAATAGATAGTATGAAAATTTCTGGTGGCTTTAGAGAAACTGCTAGTTCAGAAATAGAAGGGAAGAAGTGAGGAAAAGCTAAAGCCTTTGCAAGACTTGATCCTGGCTAATCTGATGGAGAGTTTCCTCCCCTCAGATGATTTCCCTCACAGTATCTACACTTTTCACTTTATTTGGGTATATTGGTTAAAACTCCACCGGATTGTCATTGTGTTTTTATACATTTCCTTAAGAAAAATATTGATAATTTAGAATCATTAAATGATTATCAACTCTTTACCCAGTTGTGTGGATCTGTCCAACTGCTTGAGAAACACCTGAGTGAACAGGAGGAGAGTATTTATGGAGGAGAGAGACTCTTAAGTACTTTGCAGCCTAGAATACACCTAGAATTAGAAGAGAATCAAGATGAATTCATTGTCCGGGACTAGGTGCGCTGTTCAGTGAGGAACAGCCATTGACAATAAAGCCCTGAAGAAGAGCTTGGGGGTACAGCAAATTAAATCACAAGACAAAGAAGAGTGAGTTACTGAGTTCCTGTTTTATCTCACTCCTCATAATCACAGTCTTATGAGGGGGGCTTTACTGACCCCATTATTTTCAAATGAGGAAACTGAGACCACCTAGAGTTAACTTCAGCAGGAGTTGGGATTCAAAACCAGATCCGTGTGATCAGACCTCATGCTCTTAAACTCTGACCATGTGGCAGAAGACAAACGACAATTTCAAAAATTTGCCTAGAGAATCTCCACTCCCACAGAAAAAGAGCAAACACTTGCCTTTTTTTTTTTTTAGTTATTTCTGAGGTATACATTTTAAAGTTAATAACGAATTATGATTTATAACATTATACCAGAACATATAAGATTTTTAGAAATTTCATGTAATGTCTGAAACATTTATGTTAACATATTTCCATACAAATAACCCAAAGTTTAGTATTAGTTGTTTTTATTGTTTTTTTTTTATCCTGCAGGTTCTTATTAGTCATCAATTTTATACACATCAGTGTATACATGTCAATCCCAATCGCCTACACTTGCCTTCTTTTCATTCCTTTTGCAACAGAATTTCCTCCCAAATCTCTAATCTAGAACTCTGCTAACAATATTACCATTCTCTTACTGCATAATTTATAACACAAATTCATAACTCTTCTATGGGAATATGGATTCTTATATACAAAAAATCAAACTCATGGGTTATTTAAAACAAGTCCCAGTCATAAACTAGGACATGCCTAAGGGGAAACAAATATCTTTAAATTTAAAAACCTGCTGGAGGTAGTTGGTAGAGCTACATACAAACAAGTCCAGGATTTTCAGTCATTTCCTGAAATTATCTATTCTATTTTGCATCTTCACTTCTCAGGAGAAAAACAAATTACTGGTTATTAATATGGGAAATAATTAAGCAATTTTCACATATTCTATCATTTCTATCTACCCAAGTCTTCCTAAATTCCTTTCTCCATGAAATAGCCACAATTCTTGTTTGCCATATCGTTATTGCAATACTCTATAAAGAAATCACAAGTAATAATAATACTATTTAACTCAGTCTAAAAATCTGATGGTTGATTCCTAGAAGTTAATTTTTTTTTCTTTTATATCCAACAAAAACAATCAAGGGCCTTAGTGTTGCCACTGAGAGTTACTGGTTAAGGAAAAGAAAATGAAAGGCAGGTTAAGAGATGTGGAGTTCTTGCTAGAGCTGTTTCTTTACACAGGTAAATGAAGAAAACATATAAATATGCATTCGGAGATCAATGGGAGGTTCATTGATTGACTGTGGTGTTGACTCTTCCCACACCATGCAGCCAAACCCACCAATCACCGGCCTGCAGAAAGCTCCGTGTCCACTGGCTCCTCGGGCAGCAGCTTTGGCAGTGGGTATAGCGTGGACAGTGAAGGAAGCAGCAGCACTGCAGGGGACACTAATCTATTTCCTATTCCAAGGATGTAAGTGGTGGTTTTTTTTTTCCCCCCACTGGAAAGTTAACAGCCTCATGAGTAAGCTTTACTTAACATTGAAAAGGAAATAACTAGATAATTATCCAAGTCTGAGTCAGTGTCCCTGAAGCTCTTCAACTGTTTATGCCTATGTAGAAAATAGACTGTTCAGGAAAGATTGGATTAATTTAGTGAATTCTAAGCATGAATGCTGGTCACCACCAGGACTACCTAATCAGTGCATTCTGTATTTAATAGAAAAACTGCTAAAATAATAATAGCTTAGCTATGCCTGAATCAAGTTCAGCAGCAGTAATGCATGGATGCTTTAATCGCATAATGCATAGATGAATTGATTTTGAATCAGGAGATATTTAAACATATTTAAAGAACTCATATATCACATTTGAAATAGCACATTGGGCTACTCATATAGACTTTTCAACTATAAATTCCTCTACCATTAAAATGGAAGGTTTTGAAGTGGATCCATATTTTCTAGAACAAATAACAAGCAGTACATAGGTCCCCAAATACTCTTGGAATAAAGTTAATTTATAATACGTTAAGCGTCGAGAAAATCATATTGCAAATAAAATGCAAAACTAAAGCAGACTGTATTTAAAATGTGTTAGAATGGGTTTAGTCATATTGGTGGCAAAATCTAGCAGCATCCAAGATAAATCCAAGATAAATATGTTATCTCTATTCCAATATCAAAATCTAAACTTCCTGACTTTCTCCAGTAACTAGTTTTCTAAGTTTTCAAAAACACCATTGGGCCATGCAACTCCAGGATCTAGCCCAGGGTGAGCCCAGCCTGCTGCCTGGTTTTGTAAGGTCTGTGAAGAACTAAAAATGGCTTTTGCATTTTTAAATGTTTCCCCAAAACCCAGAAGAATAGCATTTTGTGACACATGATAATTACATGAATTTGAAATTTCAGTGTCCATGTATTAACTTTTATTGGAACACGGCCATACCAGTTTGCTGATGTGTTGCCTAATGTTGTCTGTGCTCTAGGGGCAGACTTGTATAATTACAACAGGGACCATTCAGATCATTCACTGTCTGGCCCTTTGCAAAGTGAGTTTGAAGATCCCTGGTCTGGGCCCTTGTTAGAGGGTCTTTTTCATTTTCTCTGTTAAGTGAAACCATCTCTGGGAGTGGAACTTCTATTTCTCCTTGTTTTAATATCACGGTTTTTTATGAACCATTCCTTTTGATCCCCAGAATAGTTCTAATATTTAGATAATGGCTCAAGTTTATAAAAGCAAAATAATGGGGAAAATGGATTTGTAAGGTGAAAAATGTGTTTATTTTGTGATTTTTGGGTTACATTTTTCCTACTTAAATTGACTAATTATTGGATTATCTGTCTATTTTTTTTGAGACCTAGGCTGTGGATTCAATGGAGTTATTTGTATTTAATCAGTTCTTTTTTTATTGGCAGTTATTTCTAAAAGGAGTGTGATCTCATTAGTCCGCAGACTCTGATGATCCAATTTAACTGAAGAGAATTTCTACAAATTCATTACATTCCTCTCTCTCCAAGCTGTGAATATCATATAAATTTGTAAAGGTTTTGCACCACACATCACTTACTATCCTTCCAATTTATCTGTACCTTTCAAAATATATAATCTAACACTGATGATAAAGTTATAACTTTCAGAGCGTAAAATACATTATTTCCTCAATATCTGAATGTCTGAAGTGGAAGTAGATTGGTTTTTTTACATACAAACCACATTTCAATTTTGCTTTTTCCCATTTTCTTGTTTCTCTTGTAAATCAAAAGCTTTTAAAACTGAGTAGGAGGCTTTTGTTTTTTGCCATATGAGCCCAAAGAAAATTTGCTTTTCTAAAGCATTACAGGATATAAGTAAAAAGCAGTATTTGGTGGTTCTTTTCTATCTCTCTTTGTATCTAACACAGTTTTGCTTGGGCTAGCATAAGTGTTCAATAACTATTTGGTGATTGTTTAACAAAGATAAATTATAACCTGTGCAGTCAGAATGTTCTGAGATGAAGATTATTTATTGGGAATTCAGAAAAACTGCATCCTTTATGACCCACAGTTACATTTCCTTTGTACTTCATTTAGCTTCACAGTGCAGCAAGTTTTCTGTATAATCTTAGAAATGCACCTAATACACATTTTGGCTAAATACCAAATGTTAAAATCAGTTTTCATTAGAAGCAAATACTGCAGCTGAATAGCATCATTAAAATGTGAAATGTAGGCCTCAAGATCAAATAAAAATTATCAAAAAAATTTTTTACTACAATTACTAAAAATTATACTTATTTTGTTAAAGTTTGGCATAGTATAGGATAGTAATTTTTCAGTACTCTCATCTACTCGATTAGCACTACTAAAATGATCCTCACTTTCAATTGAGTTTGGCTCAGTAACAAGATGTGTTTTGGCCCGCTCTGCTTGTATAGTATACTGCTAGAGGTGAGATTGCTACTAAGTTATTAAGCTTTCTCCATGTCTAATCCTGGCAGACAAAGTTAATTTTTTTTAATTTATCAACTCTTTGTCTTGAATCTCGTTGAAGTAATTACACAAATTGAAGTTTTGTGCATTGCTTAATCAAGATTTTTTGTATATATTCAGATGCAAACTATATATAATTATATATATAATTTATAACATTTCTTCATGCACTTTATCCTTCACATAATCACTAAATAAAAATTTGTGTTTAAAACTTTGACCTAGAATTGTCGTCTTGGAACAATGTAATGGCTTTCAAGATAAAATGATTTTTGAATTTACATCAGTTCCTCTTTCATTATGTGCAGAAGCATTTCAGTAGAATGATGAGAGGATCTTTAGAGCAGTTTTCAAGTAAGATCTAATTGGAGTCTTAAGAAATAAGTATGGTTACATTTTCATCTGGTTGGGCAAACTAAATATTTTTGTAAGAGTAAGAATGAATTGTTAGTAAATACTGCTATGTTTGAATTATTGTCTAGCAAGTATAGTATCAAGACATTCCTCTGTTCAAGCACCATTTCTAACACTTAAGCATTTTTATTCCATCTTTTTAGAACATCTTATATAACTACATATAAAGGCAACTTCCAAATCTTTTGTACGCCATGTAGCTTTTTCTCTGAAGAAATAAGAAGTGACCTATAATCTTTTGGCTCTTACGTTATCAATATTCTGAACCCACAGTGCTCAGAGTATAATGAAATCTTCATCTGTTTGGCCTTCCAAGAAGTTTAAGGCTGAAATTAAAAATGGTTTGCAGCCTTTGGCTGAATTCTAAAGCTGTTATGTACATATCTACCTATTAGTACTTTATATTTATTGAATATTACGATGTTTCAGACACTATGCTAAGCACTTACATACATTTTCCATGTGATTTTCCCATAACCAAATGGTAGCTCATGTTACTATCCTTAAATTACAATAGAAGAAATAGTCTTCACCAGATTAAAAGATTTACCTTACATGATGTATAGCATAAAGTAGCAAAGCCAGAAGTAGAAACCAAGCTGTATGACTTCAAAAGCCAATGTGCTACACACAGCTGAAAATACAGGATGGATCTGAAAGAAATAATAATCCATGTAATTACAATATTATATTTATAAATTATTCAATTCAACATTTCCCTTCTCACCAAAGGATCTATACAACTCATCATAACAAAGTGTGAAGATATAAAAAACCCTTCTCCTTCTTGAGTTAAAAATGGCAGGAAAAAAAAAAAAAAACCAATTCTAAAACAAAATTTGAAGATTTCATGATGGTCATGTCTTTGATAAATGAGTCCATGAACAGGACACTGAATTTTGAGGTACTATGTTTGGACTAAATAGGAATGATAAACAAATTTCCACTTTAAAATTAACATGATATAGAGTGATTTATTGTGTTTGTACAACATTTGCCATTCAAGTAATTTGTTGCAGGTCTGAATATATGATGTCATTCTATTTTTGCAAACTTGGACTCCTCATTTGCATTTAGGATTATAATTGAATATATAAACTTTTATTTCCTTTTTAAACAGAGGAAAGATGGGGCAGAATGGGCAAGAGACTATAAAACAGCCAGGAGTAGGCGTAGGACTAGCAGACACTGAAGGTAAGTTACAGTTTACAATACACTGGATTTTGGTTGTATCTGTATGCTATACTGTTTGCTTTGTTTTTGTTTTAATATGAATGTTAATTTCTAAGTACTAATACCAGAAGCACTAGGAAATAAGTCACCATTATCCATATGATCTATTAAATTAGAATGACTTTGTCACTTCATTTAACATTCATATTTAACATTTAAGCACTTTGGGAAACTACAAATTTTAAAGGGAAAGAAGAATGAGGATTACAGAACGAAACTTGAAGACTTTCTCAGGGAAAAAAATATCTTGAAATTTAAAAAAATGTTTTCGTTTAAAATACTATACAAATAGAAAATCATGAAACCTCATTTAAGTCAATGGCAAGCCTTAAAAATGTGGAACTAAGAAGAAACTAATGGTGTAAAAATCTTTTTATAGAAAAAATAATGACTGAACTAACTTCTAAAGTGAAAACTTAATTTGAAATTAAACTTTGTTTTATTAAATAGTATTATAAATGTATTACAAAATGAAAAAAAAAATCCTTTTCTTCCACACATAATCAGTATCTCTAAGATGCACAATGACTTATCCTTCGTTTAAAAAAATTTTTAACTAATGTTTTGATAAGATCTGATAGCACTGGTATCCATCATAACTTACACTCTCAAGAATTTTAACTATTCTAAGTACTTAACACTATTCTAATTACTGTTCACATATTATCTCATTTAATTCTTACAATTACCTATGAAGGTACTTGGTTTTACATGAAAAGAAACTGAAGTGCAAACATCATACAAGGTAAGAGCAAGTGATTGAATCCAGGAAAATGACGCCAAATCACACGCTATTAAAAAGAATGATTAATGGCATGGTACCATATGGACATTCGATGGGGAAATAGGAAACCCAGATTTAAGGTTCAAATCTTGTCTTGACTGGTGACCTGATCTTTCTGTCTTTAGAAACCTGATCTGAAAAATGCTGGGTCTAAGTGATGCTTAAGTTTCCTAGTGGACTTAAGTAGATATCACATATTTCTGGTTCTACTAAAAAATTTTCTTAGAACTCATTCAAAGACTGTGCTTCCTCTACTTGTTGCCATGGTCCCACAGTCCCATCCTCAATCCACCATTCCTTTTACCCATCTTCCTTCTGCATAAACTCATCAACTCTTGTCTACATGTTGATTGCCATCCAAGCTCACTGGAATTCAGACTCAGATGTCCACCAGGCATTTGTGCCGAACCAAGAAAATAAAAACCATATTAAAAATATATGTATTTAAAAAATAGGACATTTATGACTGGCAATTATTATATACGCGTGGAAGATGCTGAGAAACCCAGCAGGGGGTAGGGAGGTAGCAGAAGAAAGCTACTGTCCCTAAAGGCTGGAAGACAGGGAGAGCTGAAACCAAGATAAGCCTGTCTGCTGGGATCAGGAGGTAAGGAAGAGACACAACAAAAGATAGAAATATATATTGAGATAGACAAGGATGGGGAGAAATATCCCAGTTTCTCCCTTCCTCCCCTTCTCCAGTCTCTGCCAGGGCCTGGTCAAATCAGCTGGAAGCCAACTAACAGGGGAGCCTGGAAAACATGCTAGGGAGCAGCTCTTTTGAAAGCAGGGCAGAGAAAGACCAAAGATGCATCCAAGGGCGCACAGGCATAGGGCTGGTACAATACTTTACCTGGAAATTCCATAGATGCATCAAACTACATATGCCCTGAATTCAGTTTTTCCTCTCTCTCCTCCTATACTTGTCTATCACTCACAAAATCTGTACCTATTTACACCGTAATTTTCATATTGTGTTATCATTGTTCTTTGACTTAAATTTACCGATTTCTATGCCTGTCTCCTTCATAAGGCTGAACAACTCTCAGACCAGAGCTATGATTTATTCATCTTGGTGTCCCAGCACTTAGCAGAAAGCCTTGCCCATAAAGTTGCTTCAAGAATGTTTAAGTGAATGAATAAACAATATAATCTTATATTAAGGTAATGGCCATTGATTTTCATCTGACTCTATACTTCATGTATACAGAGAAGCAATTCATGGGCGCTTTTTCCCAAAAGTTTTAGCTACTTAACTTCATCATTCTCTTAACCTTGAAGTTTATAAATAAAATTATTTTAGTATAGATGTTAACATTTGAAAAGAATAGAAATTGTTCATCCTAATGCTGCCTTCTTATTTCCTATCAGTCCCACACAAAACATGCTTGTTTTCCAAGAAGAAGCCAGTCATAGGCTGCTTTATATTTTATTTAAACTTATGAGTCAATGGGTTTATATTTTAGTGAACTGACCCTTATCAACAGTTAATCTCAGATTAGTTACTGAGCAGAGGGGTGGGAGTTGAGGATGGGAACCATATGGAATATGTAATGTAATGTGAGTCATGCCCTTTTGGCAGCAATATTTTGGACAAGTTATTTTTGACTGAGTTACTTATGACATTTTGACAATAAGCAAATTTACAAGTAACGCATTTATGTGAAGTTATGAGTAGTTCTGTAAGAGATACATAAGAGATTGCTAATAATACGAAAAAGAAAACTGTAATAAATATTAAACCTTTATAGGAAAGTTGTACTTCAAAATCCAGCAGGTATACCCTGGACCAGCTACAGGGATATTCTGGCCTCAGAGAGGCTGCCAGTGGGCTAGCAGTGCCCTGGCTGCAGCAGGGTCCCTGCCCCCACGTGAACAGTAGCATACAACAGAGAGGGGTATCTCAGTTAGGCCTAGCCACGTGCCAGAGTCAGAAAGCATCCATGTCTAACAACAAACAAAAAAGTACCACGTGAAGTACTGTGATGATTAAAGTCCCAAGTGAAGAAATTTTACTTAGATACCAAGTAAATATACATTATACTTGTAGGAGCTTTAAAATGGAACACAAAATTTCTCCATTTATTTAGTCGAGTCTTCAAAATCTATGAAAAAATTCTTTTTCATTTTCACCTTTCTTTGCTTTTCTGTATTATTTTTCACAGGGTGTAGTGTGTACACTTACAATTAATGCACTAGAAAGTCCCCTCCTTTGAAATAGTATAACAAAAACACAAAACAAATTGGTACTGATCATATCAAAGGAAATAGCTAAATTAGGAGACAAAATACTTGGTATAGATTCATTTTATAAATCATTTCATTAAGACCTTTTCACTATGCTCTTCATGTAATAAAATTTTCATATCGTTAGTAAATTTTAAAAAGAAATCTAAAAAAAAAATAAATTAAAAAAAAAAAGAAATCTAAAATAATATTTCAATATAGTTTTCTTTTAAACTATGGTCAGACAACAATATTTACTGAGCAAATGCTATGTGCCAAGTACTGTGCTACATACAATGATTAAGACAGACTGCCCTCATGGAGCTTACAATCTAGTGAGAAGAGTAAATGTTAAACATTTATTACAAGTGTGATAAAGAAGATGTGGCACATATATACAATGGAATATTACTCAGCCATAAAAAGGAACAAAACTGAGTTATTTGTAATGAGGTGGATGGACCTAGAGTCTGTCATACAGAGTGAAGTAAGTCAGAAAGAGAAAAACAAATGCCATATGCTAACGCATATATATGGAATCTAAAAAAACGGCACTGATGAACCTAGTGGCAGGGCAGGAATAAAGACGCAGACGTAGAGGACGGACTTGAGGACACGGGAGTGGGGGAAGGGGAAGCTGGGACGAAGTGAGAGAGTAGCATTGACATATATACACTACCAGATTTTAAATGGATGGCTAGTGGGAAGCTGCTGCATAGCACAGGGAGATCAGTTCGGTGCTTTGTGTCCACTTAGAGGGGTGGGATAAGGAGGGTGGGAGGGAGGCGCAAGAGGGAGGGGATATGGGGATATATGTATACATATAGCTGATTCACTTTGTTGTACAGCAGAAACTAACACACCATTGTAAAGCAATTATATTCCAATAAAGATATTAAAAAAAAATCTTTATGAACAATTTTACATTAAGAAGAATATATAGGCACAGGTTGGGGAGAAAATTATTGAATCAGACAGAAATTTATTTATTCTAAGCAGATAAGAAGAAGATACCAGTTTAAAGTGTAAGATTTTGTTTTGTCCCCATAGAAATATGGACTCAACCTTGTGTTGGACTTGAGGTATATGTATGATGTAAATTTTGTCAGTTTTGAGTGATCCAGAGGATTTCTTTCACTTCCTTTTGTTGTCAGTCAACATAAACAGCCAATTCATGGGAAAACAAAGAACAGACAAAACAGTTAGTTCAATTTGTTTTTAAACATATAGTTTCCTGACCAGAATTTTCCTCTTTTAATTCTTCACCATAGCATCAGAAAAATAGTGTCTCTTTGTAGATTAGTACAGTTTTCTTGAAATTGTAAATATGGCAATATTCCACTTCATCTTGAACCTTTCATATTATTCATCTAAGCACTTTGTTTTGTGAACACCTTGGTCCACTCTAAGTGAAATTGATCTACAATGATATGCCCTAGGATGGTCATACTTTAAATCAGACATATATCATAGATTTTAAGTAATTTTCTTTAGACAGTCTGTTTTCATAAAATTTTTATTCTTGTTTTGGAATTATAGTGTACAGAATGCAAAAAGTAATGTTTTGTGGGACTGAAATTTTGTGTTGAACACGTTGAGATTTTTTTTTTAATGCTAAATAGCTGTGTCCTTATTCTACTTATTGAGCAAGTCTACTTATTCTAGGTTCTGATTTTTAAAAATCTACTATCCTCTTAATCATTTTCTCTAACAATGATACATCTTCTGTACAGCAGTGACATAAATTTTAATCCTAGCATGAGATTAATTCAGTGGGTCAGAATATAAGATCAATCAAAAGTTCTGGAATTCTGACCTAAGTTGTAGTGGAATATAGTAATAGTCTTGTGGGCTATCTCTACTAATGAATGGTTGAACGCCCACAGTTTAAGTAAGTGCACAAAGTAAGGAGCGAGTAAGGACCATGTGCGACGCGTGATTAACGTTCTTTAAATTGTAGCTATTATTAAATGAGAAGTGGATATAAGAGAGAGCCATTTGGATCCCATTCAAAACAGTGATATTAGTCAAGACAAAATCTTGGAAGAGCTAGACCACTTCCTATAAAGATTTAGATCAAATCCATTAGACTTTCCAAGTCTGACAAGTGTTTTCCCAGTTTACCTTAAAAACTTCGAATACCCTCAAAATAGACGATCTGGTTCTTTCCCACATTTTTAAAATTTCTAATAGTGTTATCTTTGCTGGTGGGCATCCATGTATATTACATACAGTGACTGACTTGACCCACTTTTTCTTCTAAACCAGGTGTTCACAAGCTTTAGCAGCAGGCATTAGGATTGTGACTTTGTATGAAGCTTAATTTGCCTGGCTGCGTGCATTTAAAGAACAAATAACCCTAATACATCATTTATTCTCTTAAGTATCTTTGGAAGCCTGAATTTAATTACTCAATTTCAATTTTCAGTGGGCCAGAACAAATAAACCTCTACTACTGTAGAAATATGCTAAGGTCTACTCACACATGTGTTCAGATACCTGAGTGTGTGAAAGCACATCACCTAAGGATGTGATGTGGAGGGGTTTAGGGTAGAGAGCAAGATTTGATTTAGTATATTATTTGAAGTGGGGTTTTTTTTTTAGAAAAAAAAAGCATAACAATTTATGTAGAAATAATGGAAATCTATAATAACCACAACAATCTCATTTTAACTGGCATCTCAAGTCTATTTTATATAGGTATATATTTCATACATAGCTCTAACAGTGATTAGTTTGAATCCTTGTTAGGTGAATGGACATATTTTGCAAAGTCCATGAAGCAAGTGTACAACAGAAATGACTTCCTGAATTAAACCAAGAAAAATCTAGGCCCCAGGATTGGAGTCCTCTATCTTGTTGTCTTGTTTTGATAAATACACAAAAAAAGGTTTTTAAAAGTATTTTCTCCAAGTATTTTCTCTTTTTAAATAGGGAAAAGAAAATGGAGTAAATGATAGTTATCTCTCTAGGGGGTTGTAGATTGGAATATCCAAGTGCTCTATGTAAAATACTCATTTAATTTCCTCATTTCCCTGTCCAACTGTGTTGTTTAAAAATTAGCTTGCAAAGGCAAAAATACAAAACCATTCTGGAAGACCCCCCAACTAGAACAGAATAGCAACTGTTACTAGGGCATCCAGAGAGTCCCTCAGCAAATGCTGTGGCTAAGGGCACTAGGATTAGCCCTGGGGATGCAGTTTGGAATGTGGCATAATCCTTGGCCTCCAGGAGTTCCCAGCAGAGTTCCCACAACTCAGATGATAGTTAACACTCTTGTTCCTGAAGAAAAATTCATGACGACTCCAGACATTCCCATTTCTTCAGGCTCTGTTTCTAATTAAACCAAGGAACTTTCAAATTAAATACGTAATGCCTTTTTTGTGTCTTCTATCACTTCCCCTTTTATCATTTTGGAAGTTTCCTAATTCTCTTCATTTTACCGAGGTCAAGAATGATCTTTCAAGGAGTTAATTTTTAACTTAAAAAGTATCTGTGTTTTGTTCCATTTTACTAAAGCTGACAATAGATAAAATTTATTGACAACCTATTTATATTGTAGATGTGTTGTTAAAATTAACGAGGAATTGTGATGTTATCTGATTTTTACCTCAATTTTGAGGTCAGGATATTGTCAAAAACAATGTGATTAGTGGATTCTTTTGTGTCATTTGATTATTTGTCCTACACATATTGTCTTTAAAAACCAACCACCATGCACATTATATTGTAAAATTGTTTTCCATCGACTGAATATGTTTCGTTGTTTGTGAGCTTGTTGCCCTAATTTGACTGATACATCGTTTTCTTTTTTATATTTTTTAAGTTGCTTAGTGATCAATATGAGTATGTCTATTATGTGCAAGACATTGTGTTAAAAAATTTGGATGCTATAGAGGTCAATTTAATGTATACGCGGATCTGAGGGAGCTTACGATCTAGTGTGGTCCTGTCTCGTCATCAACCAGTAGGCATGCATGCTTAACCAGTGTGTACAGTCATTGAGCAATGGCATTGGTTGGAGACTGTGCCATACCCCTTGTTAACTATTTTATCACCTTTAATAACAGCAATGCAAGGAAGAATTAGGATGAAAATTCATAAGTGAGAGAGCAAATTATGTGCTTTGGGATTTGAAAGCATTGCTAAATCTGTAGGAGTCAGGGGGCATGGTTTTGTGAGAGAGGTAACAGGTGGTGACTGCCTTGGAAGGTGGACAAACTCTAAACATGTGGCAATGGGAGAGGCAAATTCCAGACTGAGGGAACAATCTGAGGAAAGATACAAATGGAAGAAAGGATTAGGGGTATGTAGGGGAAAGGTAATTCAGTGCAACTGGAGCAAAGCCTGCTGGGGAGAGCAGAGAAATTGGATCTAACTTGTACAAAGTTAGATCAGACAAGGGAGTTCAATGCTTCTGTGGAAGTGCGAAGCTATTAAATGTTAATGAGGAATTTAGACAGTATCAATGCTTAACAATATTGAATTTTCTATGGAAGAGCAAAGGTAGACCTCTTTTTTATTCAAATCCCCTCTTAGGACTTTTCAAGGATTGAAGTAAATATAGGCTATCCAAGTAGAAACAATGCATATTATATAGTTGGACTGTGAATCTAGAGTTCAGGATATAGGTCTCAATTATGCAGAGTCATGAGGTAGTAACATTTGTGGGGCACTTAACATGAACCAGGAGCAGAGAGGAGCATTATCTCTTCCAAGCTGCAACCACCAATACAAGAAAAATCTCAGTAACATCTAATAGACTTTTTTCCCCCTGCAAGTCATACAGGGAGATTGAAAACCAGAGGATTTTAGTGCCATTAGGGGCAAAGTCAAGACCCAAACCCAGTTGTGTCTGATACTAAAGTCCATACTTTTAACCAGCACGGTGCTGCCTCCCAGGAGTTAGAAGTTGTTGAAGTTACTGAGAAGAATGAACAGTGCAGAGGGCGTTTGTTCAGTCCAGGGTGTGAGTAACATAACATGTTAACAAAGGGTTGCATCCAGTCCTTTTAAAATGACAAATTAAATCCCTGACTTTTATCCCTAAACTTAAATACAAAAATATGAGGGATCAAATTTATAAGTAATTTTATTTATCATTTCTTCTTTAATCATTTGTTTAGATATTCTTTACACACACAGAAGATATTAGGTACATAATGATTTCTATTTTCTTCTAGCTCTTTTGTGGTGTGAAAGGTAATATTGAATTATTTAAATAAATTTTGCTTATTCCATGTGATGAGGTAATAGTCAAGAAATATTCCTGGAAACATTTGTTGAATAAGCTTTCCTTTCCTCACTAATAGGAAATACCATATCAATCATACTCAAAATTTTCAAGAATATTCATGGCTGGTAATGAACTTTATGGAATATTTCGTTGACCTTTCAGTCTATTTGTATCTGTCAGTGCCAGTCTCATTGTTATTCTGACTTTATTTTCAGTTTTTTCTAAATTAGACTGTTTTTACCCATTTTTTTTTTAATATTAAAAAAAAAACTTTAGTAAGGCCAGACACTATAAAACTCTTAGAGGAAAACATAGGCAGAACACTCTATGACATAAATCACAGCAACATCGTTTTTGACCCACCTCATAGAGAAATGGAAATAAAAACAAAAACAAACAAATGGGACCTAATAAAACTTAAAAGCTTTTGCACAGCAAAGGAAACCATAAACAAGATGAAAAGACAACCCTCAGAATGGGAGAAAATATTTGCAAATGAAGCAATTGACAAAGGATTAATCTTCAAAATTTACAAGCAGCTTATGCAGCTCAATATCAAAAAACAAACAACCCAATCCAAAAATGGGCAGAAGATCTAAAGAGACATTTCACCAAAGAAGATATACAGATTGCCAACAAACACATGAAAGAATGCTCAACATCGCTAATCATTAGAGAAATGCAAATCAAAACTACAATGAGATATCACCTCACACCGGTCAGAATGGCCATCATCAAAAAAATCTACAAACAATAAATGCTGGAGAGGGTGTGGAGAAAAGGGAACCCTCTTGCACTGTTGGTGGGAATGTAAATTGATACAGCCACTATGGAGAACAGTATGGAGGTTACTCAAAAAACTAAAAATAAGACTACCATATGACCCAGCAATCCCACTACTGGGCATATACCCTGAGAAAACCATAAGTCAAAAAGGGTCATGTACCACAATGTTCATCGCAGCTCTATTTACAATAGCCAGTACATGGAAGCAACTTGACATTGACAGATGAATGGATAAAGAAGATGTGGCACATATATGCAATGGAATATTATTCAGCCATAAAAAGAAACGAAATTAAGGTATTTGTAATGAGGTGGATGGACCTAGAGACTATCATACAGAGTGAAGTCAGAAAGAGAAAAACAAATACCATATTATAACACATATATACGAAATCTAAAAACAAACAAAATATGGTTCTGAAGAACCTAGGGGCAGGACAGGAATAAAGACACAGACGTAGAGAATGGACTTGAGGACACAGGGAGGGGGAAGGGTAAGCTGGGACGAAGTGAGAGAGTGGCACTGACATATATACACTACCAAATGTAAAATAGCTAGTGGGAAGCAGCCGCATAGCACAGGGAGATCAGCTCGGTGCTTTGTGACCACCTAGAGGGGTGGGATAGGGAGGGTGGGAGGGAGACGCAAGAGGGAGGAGATATGGGGATATATGTTTATGTATAGCTGATTCACTTTGTTATACAGCATAAACTAACACACCATTGTAAAGCAATTATACTCCACTGAAGATGTTAAAAAATAATTTTTAAAAACTTTAAAACTCTCTTTGTTGAGAAGCAAAGGAAGTTCCACATGAATATTTCTTGAAATTATATTAAAATTCTAATATAATTTTGACGGAATTGACATCGTTACATCAAATATTTTCTTACTCATAGACATGGTATATCTGTATACGCCAATGTGCACATGACAATTTTTGTATGTATGATATTAGACAAGTTACTCATATTCTCTAAGTCTCTGATTCCTAGTCTACAAAAGTAAGAATAACAATAGTATTTACCTTATCAGTGTGTTGCAAGGATTCATGGAAATAACGAGTGTAAGGCGCTTGGCACTGTGGCTGGCACGTAGTCAATAAATGCTAGCGGTCACTGTCCCAGTCATTGCCTATATCATGTAAGTGAATACTTCTGACCTGATTTTCCCCAAGACTTTTAAACTCATGTTTTCTAAAATGGTTTCTTTTTCTGCCTTTGGCATTCCACCAGAAAAGACGTTTCCAAGGTCCTACATTTTCCAGTTTGTTTTGAAAAGATGATACATATATTTATTACAGTATTTCAAACTACTCTTCTTCCCAGAATATATCTGATGTGATCCCTTGTATAGTAATGTCTCCCCTCTATGAAGGATGTCTTTTCTAGACCTTATTATGCTTTACTAAATGGCCTGAGTTTAAAATTCAGTGCTACTGATTTCTAGTCCTGGATTACTCACTGGGAATTTAACATTGAAAGCATATCCTAAAAATTGTCTATTATTGAAATAAAAAATAATTCTGGGTCTTTACTGTGAGCCAGATTCATCACTGGAGGTTATTAATTGACCACTAAAAACGAATTAAATGAATTAAATTTCTGGAATAGATCTTGACTGTTTCTTAGCCTTAAGCACACATCAAAGAATTGGCAATTGCTAAATTTAAGCCCAGAATATTTTAGACTTTCAGGGATTAATATCTCTAATGGCAGTTTTTAATATTTTTTGAAAATGTCTTCTTTGCCTAGAAGTCCCCAAACTGCTTGCGTTGGGAGTTGGTGCTCTGATTTATTTATGGGAGAGAGGCTTTTGAGTCAAGATAAGGACATTAAAACATAGCAAAGCGTAGTGAATGAACATAAACTATGAATATTCTCTTAGCATAGTTGTAGAAAATTAACAAAACAAGACATATAAATATTACAGATATATAGCTTTACTTTGTTCTAAATGCCTTTACATTATCCGGTTCATTGTCACAAAACAGTAGGGGATATAAATATAGAATAATGATTTTGATTTTAAAGTTATGGAGACAGAGACGTAGAACAATGACACCATTCACCCAGAGTCAACTAATTAAACAGTGTGGGTTAAAATCTACAGATATATAATCTAATATCAACTGACTCTTGCCTGTTGTACTTTCCAAGATTGTTTTACGTTAATGGTTACAGTGCTATTGCATGAAAAATAAATGTATAAAACTAGCTGCGACTATTGGAAAGAAAAATAACATTGTTGATGATTATGGCCAATTAACTAAGATTAATATCAATTACATTATAGGTAATATGTAGCTTATAAAACCATTTTAAATCTTGTTCTATCTGATATTTAAAATGTCCATAAAATTACTGTACTCAAAACAGCAAGAGATATAAAGAAGATTCCGATATTCCTATAAACCTAATTAAAATACATTACTTACAAAGGAAGGTTAAGAATCCATACGATGTCTCAACAGCAATAATAGACACTTAAAAGAGGGTCATGGGTAATGCCCTTGAAATTCCAAGTGGGAGAGAGTATAAACTAAAATTCTATCCACAAACTATCCATTAAGTATAAGGGTTGAATAAAATCATTTTGGGATGTCTAGGTCTCAAAAAATTTTAGGTCCCATGCTACCTATCTGGAAGTTACTTGAGGGTATGTTCCACCAACATAGAGAATAAACCACACTCAAACACACACTGACCCCTCCCCCCACACACACACACAACTTGGGAGCCAAGAGACAAGAAGGGTAGAGAAAAGAAGAGGCAACGTCAATGGTGAAATGAGGAGATTCTAAGGACAGTAGTCATGCAGCAGGCAGAGAGAACACATGGGAAAATCTGATCAGATATGGTGAGTTCTAGCTGCAAGAGGATGACGAGTGAGGTGTTAGTGTGGGAAGGAAAAGAGGAATTGACTGGCGTCAGTATCTAGCCAAGTGAAAAATGGTCTTCAGAGGGGTTAAGTACTCTTGGAAATTTTGAGAACAGTTAGGAATAGGTACATAGAAAGCAAAGCAAATTGTAAAACACAGTAATTAATAACTTGAGGATAAAACACAAAAGAAATCTTTAAGTAAACAACTCCATGAAATACCCAGTGGTCTCAGAAGTGAACAATATTAGTCACATTAATGTAAATTCCAAACATTAGTTTAATCAAGATTGTAACATAACTATATGTCAAGGAGGAGGAAGGCTAACTCTTCATCTACCAAAATTTAAATGTCAATAAATTATGAAGGCAACACAAAACTATTCTGAGAAATATGAATATAAAGAACCAGAGAAACAGATAAAAAGAGTTGACAGTAGATTTTTCTTGGCAATTTTATTAAGGGTTTGGGGAAATGAGGAGTTGGGCCAAGGGAGAATTGATTTTTGAAAAAGAAGTCATAAAATTATGTAAAATGATTCAATCTTTTGATATATGAGGAAATAAAAAATGAGGGATAAGGATCAAACAGTGTTAACAAGTATGAGAAAAAAAGTGGCAGTTTGTAATAAATAATTTCCTATTATTACCCTAAATGATTATGAATATCCATTCTCTTAAAACTTTTTTGGTAATAGTTATTGCAACTAAGTACTCTGTTTAACATACTCATTAAAGATATTCTGATAGCACCAATGCTATACACAGGGAGCTTTTTCACTTTTAAGAAATTTAACTGTAACCAATAACAATAAAATACAAAATCTCTGGGGAAAAAATGCTGTAGAATTCAAACTACCAAGTAGTTTTAACCTTTTTTTCACTTCACTCAAAAGTCAAAATGAATTTTCTAAATGCCCAGCAAGAAATAAATTTCAGAATTTTGGAAAATGCAAAATTCGTTGAAGATAATTCATTTTTCTACCATTTAGGTTATTAGTTACTTTCTCTAACTGAAACATTCTGATTTATTTTATCCAGAAAGTCATTTGGAAATTTATATAACTTTCTACAGGAAAAAAAAAAAAAAAAACCTACATTTAAGTAAAAAAGAGTAGAACTGACAAAATAACCCCCCCCACAAAAACAGCACATTTCACAAAAGTAACCCTTGCTCAACCAAGTAACACTTTCCCTAAAGGAACCAATTCTACAGATAAGAAAGTAACCCAGACAAGAGGTAATACACTCTGAGGAAAGTCCACACTGCTTCTTTATTAAGTGACTGTTAGTCTCTCAAAAAATCAATATATTCTGCTATTTGCTTTGCGACAATACAATTGTAGAAAAGAAGCATTTGCCCGTTTAAATCTTTTATTTTAAAAATATGCTTTGCTATCTACTCAAGTCATCTTTTGCATTTGAGTATTTTCCTCTACCAAGCAAATGCAATTTTAGACTGTTATCACAGAAGATGCTTCTTATCCATTAAATAACATACCACTGTGGTTTCTGTAATTTACATAACCCTCTGAAGCGCAGACAACTATCACTGGTGTATGAAATACTAAGTAGCAGTAACAGGGCTTTACCTTACATGTTTTATTGTGACATTGTTGCTATTGAATAAATAAATATATATACATATACATATTATCCATTCTACTTGATGACTTATCCTCTCAAAAAACCCAACACATCCTCCTTAACGGCAATAACCACAGCAACATTACAACTGACATTTATTTGCTAAACATTTTGCTGGGATCTTTAAAAATTTGGCAGCTCCATTCTCACAATAACCCTCTAAAATAGATATTATAATATTTATGATATTCCCAATGTCTAGCACTGAGACTTCTACAAAATACCCACACAATAAATATTTTTTGAATCAAGACATTAAGACTCCAAGAGACTAAAGGATAAATCAAGCCTAGTAATACACCTGTGAAATTGAATATTTACGCAAAAAATATTTCGTAAGATGCTATGGAAAACCCAAACGAACTTTTTGGCCAACCCAATGTATCAGATTTTAGTGTAGTTTTGTTTTGTTTTGCTAGAAGATAGAATGGAAGACTACAGCTCTTAACCTATAAACTCTTCCTCTTCCTATATTTTATAGTTCAGGTTTGGTTGCATTAGTCTTCCAATCAGTTTCTCATTTCCTCACTTAGGCAATTGCCAAATTCTTGAAGATTTTACCTCTTAAGTAGTTTTTAAATGTCTTCTCTCTTTTCCATCCCAGTGACTGCCCAATTTTAGGTTTTCATCACAGCTTACCCAGAGAACTTCCTAATTTCCTAATTGTTCTCTTCGCCTATAGTATCATCATCTTCAAAATCATCTTTGATGGCACTGTCTAATCTGGCTTTGTCACTCTTCAGTATAAAACATTTCTGGGGACCCCTATTGGCTACCTGACTCTAGCAAGGTTCTAATACAACAAACCCCTCCTTCTACCTCTCCAGTTTATCTCCTGGCATGTTCCCTCCCCCACTCTATATCCTGTTATATCAAAACTGCTTACGTTTGCTCATGCTGTTTTCTTAATATGATCACCGCTTCTCAAATGGCTTTATCTCGGAAGACGTCTATTCATCCTTTGAGGCCCACTCCTCACCTTACCTCTTCCAAGAAGCTATCTGTGGCACGCACTCCCACTGGCTCTGTTAGGGAAGTCTTCTCTTTGTACCCTCAGCGCCCCTATCATCGCATTAACCACATTGTATTGTAATGATCTTGTTAAGTTCTATCTCCTCACCAGACTGCGAGCTGAAATGACTGAGGTGAAGAGATGGAGGGTTAGAGAGATACATGGAAGCATTTCTTAGCTTATATCATTGAAGGGTTTTTTTTCCTCAAGGACAATTAAGAATAATTGCTTTCTTAAGCTAAAGGCAAAAATAAAACATTAAATACTACTGATGAAACATAAATTATTTGGTATGTAAAGACTTACAAAGGCATTAGTAAAGTAATGCTTTCCAGTTTGTGTGTAGTGTGTGTATGTGTGTGTGTGTGTGTGTGTGGCTGTGAAAAGTTGGAGTCAATATATGTGTACATTGCTGAAGAATGCATAAATAAATCACATGATATGCAGGTAAAGGAACACTATGCAGCTGTCAGAAAAAAATGACCTAGACTTACATATAAGAAAATCAGTAGATTTCAAAAACATAACTTTGAGTGGGAAGGAAATGAGTAGCAAGAGATTTTTTTATTGAAGTATACTTGATTTACAATGTTGTGTTAATTACTGCTGAACAGCAAAGAGATTGTTATACATATATATACATTCTACTTTTTTTGTATTCTTTTCCATTATGGTTTGTCATAGGATACTGAATATAGTTCTCTGTGCTATACAGTAGGACATTGTTGTTTATCCATTCTATATATAAACGCTTATAGCTGCTAACCCCAACTTCCCACTCCATCTCTTCACCAAACCTCTCCCCCTTGTCAGCCACTAGTCTGTTCTCTATGTCTGTGATTCTGTTTCTGTTTCATAGATAGGTTCATTTGTGTCATATTTTAGATTCCACATGTAAGTGATACCATACGGTATTTGTTTTTCTCTTTCTGACTTACTTCACTTAGTATGATAATCTCCAGTTGTATCCTTGTTGGCTGCAAATGGCATTATTTCATTCTTTTTTATGGCTGAGTAGTATTCCTTTGTATATATGTACCACATCTTTATCCATTCATCTGTTGATGTACATTTAGGTTGTTTCCATACCTTGGCTATTGTGAATAGTGCTGCTATGGACATAGGGGTGCATGTCTCTTTTTGAATTAGAGTTTCATCTGGATATATGCCCAGGAGTGGAATTGCTGGATCATATGGTAATTCTATTTTTAGTTTTCTGAGGAACCTCCATACTGTTTTCCACAGGGACTGCACCAACTTACATTCCCACCAACAGTGTAGGAGGGTTCCCTTTTCTCCACAGCCTCTCCAGCATTTGTTATTTGTAAACCTTTTAATGATGACCATTCTGACTGATGTGAAATGGTACTTCATTGTAGTTTTGATTTACATTTCTCTAATAATTAGCGATGTTGAGTATCTTTTCATGTGCCTGTTGGCCATCTGTATTTCTTCTTTGGAGAAATGTCTCTTTAGTTCTTCTGCCCACTTTTCAATTGGATTGTTTGTTCTTTTGTTGTTGAGTTGTATGAGCTGTTTGCATATTTTGGAAATTAAGGCCTTGTCGGTCTCACCATTTGCAAATATTTTCTCCCATTCTGTAGGTTGTCTTTTCATTTTGTTTATGGTTTCCTTTGCTGTGCAAAAGCTTGTAAGTTTGATTAGGTTCCACTTGTTTAGTTTTGTTTTTATGTCTGTTGCCTTGGGAGACTGACCTAAGAAAACATTGATATTATTTATGTCAGAGAACTTATTCCTAAGTATTTTATTTTGGGGGGTCTGATTTTAAAAGGCATTTAAAAAAGAATAAATTTATTTATTTATTTATATTTTACTTTTGGCTGCGTTGGGTCTTTGTTGCTGCACGCGGGCTTTCTCTTGTTGCAGCAAGTGGGGGCTAGTCTTTGTTGCAGTGCATGGGCTTCTCATTGCGGTGGCTTCTCTTGTTGCAGAGCATGGGCTCTAGGCGAGCGGGCTTCAGTAATTGTGATGCATGGGCTCAGTAGTTGCAGCATGCGGGCTTAATTGCTCCGTGACATGTGAGATCTTCCCGGACCAGGGCTCGAACCCATGTCCCCTGTGTTGGCAGGCGGATTCTTAACCACGACACCACCCGGGAAGTTCAAAGGCATTGTTTTTTCACATTCCCTTTCTGATATTTCATTGTTGGTGTAAAGAAATGCAACTGATTTCTGTATGTTAATCTTGTGTCCTGCTACCTTGCTGAATTCATTTACAAGTTGTGGTAGTTTTTGTGTGGAGTCTTTAGGGTTTTCTTTTTATAGTATCATATCATCTGCATAAAATGACAGTTTTACCTCTTCCCTTCCAATTTGGATACTTTTTATTTCTTTTTCTTGTCTGATTGCTGTGGCTAGGACTTCCAATACTATGTTGAGTGGAAGAGGTGAGAGTGGACATCCTTGTCTTGTTTCAGATTTTAGTGGGAAGGCTTTCAGCTTTTCACAATTCAGTATTATATTGGCTGTGAGTTTGTCATAAACAGCTTTTATTATCTTGAGATATGTTCCCTCCATACCCACTTTGGTAAGAGTTTTTATCATGAATGGATGTTGAATTTTGTCAAATGCTTTTTCTGCATCTATTGAGAGGATCATGTGGTTTTGGGCTTTTCTTTTGTTTATGTGGTGTATCACATTGATTTGTGTATGTTTAGCCATCCTTGTGAACTTAAGATGAATCCCACTTGGTCGTGGTGTATGATTTTTTTTTTAATGTCTTGTTCAATTCAGTTTGCTAATATTTTGTTGAGAATTTTTGCATCTATATTCCTTAAAGATATTGGCCCATGATTTTCTTTTTTGGTGGTGTTTTTGGTTTTGGTATCAAGGTGATCGTGACTTCATAGAATGTCTTTGAGAGTGTTCCCTCCTCTTCAATTTTTTGGAGGAGTTTGAGAAGGATCGATATAAGTTCTGCTTTGTTTGTTTGGTAGAATTCACCTGTGAAGCCCTCTGGTCCTGGACTTTTGTTTGTAGGGAATTTTTTAATTACAGATTCTATTTCTCTTCTAGGCTGTATGTTTCTAGAAACTTGTCCATTTCTTCTAGGTTGTCAAATTTGTTGGCATATAATTTGTCATAATCAAGAAAGAGATTTATAGCACAATATTATTTCCATTAAAAATAAATAAATAAAAAGTAATGCTAGATTTTTTATAGCTACATCATTATGTAAATATTCATGTAAACAAATATATGGAAGTTGAATTGAAAGGATTGTAGTAAATACACAAGATTGGGTGGCTGTGGTTGGGAGGGTGATGAGTTGAAGTTATTGGGATGAAAGGGAAAACTATAAAGATAATTAAATACCAAACAAAGAAGGAACCTGGCAGAGACAATGCTGATTGAGTGCTTGTGGACTGTGAATTGAGGAGTGTGAGCAGCTCAATTCTGGGCACCTGCAGTTAAAAAAAAAAAGTTGGGAATAGTGTTTTCTGGGAAAGCTTCACTGAGAGACGGTTGTGTCAACACTGGAGGAGATGAAAGAGAGAGCCATGCGGATACCTGGGGGGAGAATTGTCCAGGCAGAACAAAATATTTTTAAGGAAAAATGAGCCCCACACATCCAGTGAAAAGGGGGCTAGTGTGGCAAGGAAGAGCAGAGGTGAGGAGGTCAGAGGAGGAACAGGAGCCTAGGAGAACACAGCATGAACTTTGCCTTCTATTGAAAGTGGTGTGGGATATTGTTGGAGGGTTTTGAGCCAAGGAATGCAACAGTCTGACTTAAGTTTTAAAAGGTTCATCCCAACTACTCTTCGGAGACTATTCTGCAGGGAAGAAAAGCAAAAGAAGGAAGAACTGATGGGTATTTATTGCAGTTATCCAGGGAACAGATGATGATGTCTCAGACCAGGTTTAGGGTCCAGTGTAGTGAGAAGTGCTTAGATGATACATATATACATAGTAATAGTATTAAAATATAATCATCAAATTAATAATGATTACTTTGGGGATGTGGGAGAAGGATGCAGTTGGGGAAGGGTTCCATAATTGGCTTCATCTGAATTTATGTTTTATTTCTTAAGCTGGCCTGTCATTACATGAGTGCTTACTATGTATTATTTATACTCCATTAAACCTACCTAAAGTATTTTAAATTTTTGGAAAACAATATTGAGTAATTTTGACATTTATTTGTTCGTTATATCTAGGGTGCAATTTTTTAACATGATATTTACTCAACTATACCTATATAAGGCAGTATCTTTCACTGTTGAGAGACAGGTAACAAGACAAACTAATTTAAAAGAAAAGAATGTTTATAGGTTGCTATAATTGAGAAGTTCATAGCTGGAAATAGCCTCAGGAAATACCAGCCTCCAGCCTGTTCTAGATTCTCAACTCTTTTCTCACTTTTCTCTGCAAGTTAGCCTTGTACTCAGGCTGTTCTGTGAGGCTGGGGACAGAGCTCCCAGCTGTTCTGGGACCCACTTTTAAGCTCTTGACTGAAATGAAAGAGAAATTATGCCTCAAATATCCTCAGTGAAGGACTCTGCTTTTTCCTACGTGGGTCAGATGCCCACCTCTGGAACAATCACTGTGGCAAAGAAAATGAAATATAGTGGTTTACAACCTAACATACCCATTTGGATTTGGGGGCAGACAGTCCCAGTGTAGTGGTAGAAGAAGACAAGGGATACTAGAAAGATAAAATAAGAGATTTACGTTAGAATATATCTGTGTGTACTTTCAAAAATGTACTGAAATCCATGAATCTGAATGGAGCAGTCAGGGATATGGCAAAACAAACACACACACACAAATAAACTTCTTAAATAGATGCTAGAAAATTTTCTACTAAGTATTAAGGGGAATTTTTTTAAAAAGGTAAAGAATGTAACTAATAAGAATAATAATAAAAATAATTATGGTAACTACTTATTACATAGAAACGGTAGAAGAGTTTTGCTTGGAATGAAATAGAGAACAGGGGGCTAGAATAAATTTCTGAAATGTGTTTTGATATTCTATAATAACATGAAAAAAGTTTCAAAGTTCATCAAGTATTAATGGATAATTCATTTAGTGTATCATTTTCAAATGTGGCGTGGGGACTATTTCCAGAAATTCAACATTTTACTCTCTTTTTTATTTCGGCTTCTTCTGGCTAAACATATATCACCACAATAGATTTACAGTGTTGGATGCACTGCATTATCAGTCCTCTTAAAACTGACATAACCAGTCCCTATGATTTAAAAAAATAAAATAATAATAATAATAATAAAACAAATTATTTTATTGTAAACAAGGTGCTGTTTTAACCCAATCAAAAAATGGACAGAAGACCTAAATAGACCTTTCTCTAAAGAAGACATACAAGTGGCCAACAGGCACATTTAACATCACTAATTGTTTAGAGAAATGCAAATCAGAACTACTATGAGGTATCCCCTCACACGAGACAGAATGACCACCATCAAAAAGTGTACAAATAATAAATGCTGGAGAGGGTGTGGAGACAAGGGAACCCTCCCGCACTGTAGGTGGGAATGTAAATTGATGCAGCCACTATTGACAACAGTATGGAGGTTCCTTAAAAAACTAAAAATAGAGTTACCATATGATCCAGCAATCCCACTCCTGGGCACATATTTGAGAATGATGAAAACTGTAATTCAAAAAGATACATGCACCCTAATGTTCATAGCAGCATTATTTATAATAGCCAAGACATGGAAGCAGCTTAAATGTCCATCGACAGATGATTGCTTTAAAAAGATGTGATACACACACACACACACACACACACACACACACACACACACACTATGGAATATTGCTCAGCCACAAAGAAGAATGAAATATTGCCATTTGCAGCAATATGGATGGACCTAGAGAATATCATACTAAGTCAGACAGGGAAAGACAAACATTATATATCACATGTGGAATCTAAAAAATAATACAAATGAATCTATATATAAAACAGAAACAGACTCAGACATAGAAAACTAATTTATGGCTACCAAGGGGGAAAGGGAGGGGGGGAGGGATAAATTAGTAGTTGGGATTATCATATACACACTACTATATATAAAATAGATAAGCAAAAAGGATTTACTGTACAACATGGGGAACTATAGCCAATATCTTGTAATAACCTATAGTGAAAAATGTGAAAAAATATATACATGTATAACTGAATCACTTTGCTGTACACCTGAAACTAAGACAATATTGTAAATCAACGTATATTTCAGTTTTAAAAAAAGCTGTTGTTTTGCAGGATGAGAGTTATGCAGTCATAGATACAGCAATTCCTTTATATTAAAACAAGATTATAAATCATAATATAAGAAAAATGATAAACTTATACTAAAATGTTTAGGAACATGACCTTCATCTTACCTTAAAAAGATGATATTATTGGGATACGGGCTTCCCTGGTGGCGCAGTGGTTAAGAATCCGCCTGCCAATGCAGGTGACATGGGTTCAAGGCCTGGTCTGGGAAGATCCCACATGCCACGGAGCAGCTAATCTTGTGCGCCACAACTACTGAGCCTGAGCTCTAGAGCCCGCGAGCTGCAACTACTGAGCCCATGTGCCACAACTACTGAAACCATGCTCCGCAACAAGAGAAGCCACCTCAATAAGAAACCCGCGCACTGCAACAAAGAATAGCCCCCACTCGCTGCAACTAGAGAAAACCCACGTGCAGCAACAAAGACCCAATGCAGCCAAAAATAAATAAAAATAAAATAAATAAATTTATTTTTAAAAAGATAATATTATTTGGGTAAATTTCAATTAAAAATTAGGTCATTGCCTTTCTTTTCAAAAGCGCTGATTATTTAATTTTTAAAATATTTATTGGTGTTTTGATTAGTTAAAAATAATTTACTCTTCTTTTTCAGAAAACTCACTCATGTCAATCCACTATTGATGAAGCATTTTTATGTGAGTCTGATTTCAAGGATTATTTCACTGTGAGCTAAAGTTACATACCGATCTTTGCAATGCCTAGTAGTATATTCTCAGTACACTTTGACCAATCTAAAATTATGGTTCATCCATTTCCTATAATTTCAACCTTTAAAAAAGAAACCAAAGAAAGTCTGATTTACTAATTTGGAGGATAATAATGCCAAGTGCTTTTGTACCAGATACTATCTTTCTCATTTGAGGAAAACGATTGACTTATGAGGACTTAAAAGAGAGCTAATATTAACTACTTATTCAGAGTATCACTGTGTAAACTGAGTATAGAGGGAATATAAGGAGGCTTTTGTTTTGCTGTTGAAGCACTTGGGGAAGTGATAGCTATTTTTGATTAGAAAAGGGCTTAGCTTCAGTCAATCAGAAATAGTGAAATTGGTAGCAGGTTTTCAAAGGTGGTGGCAAGCAGTAGCAATTAGTCCATAGAACGTTCTATTTTTTGTTCTTTGAAGGTAGGTTACTAAATTCTCTACTTAATAATTTCAACTTTAATAGTAATTGTGTTTTGTATTTATCAGGAGTATCAATGATCTGGCATGCTTCATTTACTAGGAAGCCTGAGGTCAGTGCTGCTCATGTATGTAAGATGAGCAAAACCCAGTTCCAGGAGGCACTGTTCACCTAAGCCAATTAGTGATTGGTATACTCTGGAGGTATCAGTGTGAAGTTCCTGCCAGCAGGATAGGGTACAATATACTGCCTGGACTTGGGGTCCAAAATGATTTGGGGTTTATAAAATTTACATAATAAGAAATGATTTCCATTATAGTAAAGAGGAAATGTAAATAACTTACATCTGTCAAGAGGCTTAAAAATGCTGAGCACTGTGTTAGCTCATTTGATTTTTGTGAGAACCCTGTGATGTAAAATCCTTTTCTCTCTGAGCCATATTATTGTGTCTGGAAGGTAGACGTGATGCCTGGATATGTAGCATGCATCTTGCAACCATTAGGCAAAAAGGGCAAAAAAACATGTACTAAAAATGACACAGTAGAAAGAAAGAAAAAACTTGGGTGCCTGCCTCATTACTGAAATGACAAACCTGTGCCTATCTCTGGATTTCTTTTATATTAAGAAAATGAATCCCTATTTGTTTAATCATTCTAAGTAAGTTTTTCTGTTACTTACAGATGAAAGCATTCCTTAAGGAGGCAGAAGGAAAACAATAGAGAAAAGTGCAGTTTTAAAGAAAAGGATTTAAACAGAAAGTAAAATTAATTCCAAATTACTTCTAACTTGTTGATGTATTAAAATCACCTAATGAAAGAGACATTTCCTCCAAGTAGTTAAACACATCTAGCTGCCTGCTATTTACAGAAAATCTACCTAAAGTAAAAGTCTCACAGAAGAGTTGAAAAAAAAAGAAGTGGAAATATATACCTCACCCAATTATTATTCAAAATAAAGCTGGTGAAATGGTATCAGAGTCAGAAAAAATAGAAAAATCAAGGCAGGAAATAATGGCCTTCTTATGTCACCTATAATGACCACTTCAAAAACATTATTTAAAAAGAGAAACTCTTCACAGTAGAGATAAAGTCTAAGATTCCAGGAGATAAATCTAACAAAATACTCACACTTTTATGAGAAAATTGCAAAATACTGTTGAAATTCCAAAAAGAAGGCGTGAATGAATAGGCATATAGAGCGTGTCATAAAGATTAATATCATAAAGATTGCAATTGTTTCCCACTTAATATGAGAATACCACGAAAGTTCAATTAAATAGCTAAAAGTTTATAGTGGAATTTTGAAAGCTGATCCTGAAATTTATATAAAGGAAGTAAAGGCTAAGAAATTTTGAATAAAAATGATAAAGTAGGGTTATTCCTAGTTACCAAGATTAAATAGAGTTATAGTATACAAAATGCTGTGGTACAGCACATGTATTATCTAGTAGAACAATGAAACAGAGCAGATGGACCAGAAAATATTTTCATGTATATGAAACCTTAATTTATAACAAAAATTGCATTGCAGATAAAGAAATGATTAAAGGAAATTTGGCTGCCTGCAAAGAAAAATAAATTCCTACTACCTCACACTGTAAAAAAAGCAATAAAGAGTAACTGAGGATGGTTTGAGTATCTAAAGTGAAAAAACTTTTAGAAGAAAATAGAGACTTTCTTCCTAATGGCAAAATATGAAAGAACTGTTAAATAACAAACAAAACAACAAAACTATTTAAACACAAAACCAAAACTGTAGTGTAAAAGACTAACAAATTTGACCACATTACAATTAAAATAAAACTTTTGTTCAAAAAATTATAACATAAACAAAAACAATATGAAGACTGAAAGTAGATATTTGTTATGCATATAAAAGAAATGGATCAAGATTCAGTATGTGTGTGTATGTATATATGTATATATTATTTGTCTAAAACTCCTTAAAAAATTCAGGATTTGCAGAAGTGTGACAAAATTATTATACTGCTGATAGAAAAGCAGTGCATAAAATGTTAGTATAAACAGTTTTGAGACTAATTTGACAGTAACAACTAAATTTGAAAATTTGCATCATGTTTGAATAATCATTGGCTAATGATCCCAACATATCTTAAATATTCTACTATATCCTAGCTAAATTCTTTTATCCATGTGGGAAGAGTTGTGTAAAAAATGTTTATTTTAGCTTTGTTTATAATAATGTAAATTAGAAAACTGTATTTATGACAGATTGATACATAATTTTAATATATTCACTAATATAACAAATTAAACCATATGGATGAAGAAAAATCATTTGATTTACATTAAACATCTTTTTTTGATGGCAGTTCCTAGCAAATTAGGAAAGGTAAGGCCTTTCCTTAATTTTGTAAAGATTATATTAAAAATTATTTTACTTATAGGTGAAATTTTGGCACATGCCTTTTAAGATCAGGATTGACAAGGATGTCTACTATTAATATTTAACATAGCATTGGTCTCGGTTAATATATAGGGAAAGAAAATGGAGTAAGAGGTACAGTGATTGGAAGGGAAAGAATAAAATAAATTATTTGTATACAATTTGAATATGTATGCAGAAAATCTGATGGAATCAACAGATAAGTGTTAGAACTAATAAGAATTACTCTAGATCACCAATAATTAATCATAAATACACAATAGCAACAAAGCAACAAAAATAATAATATCACTCATAATATCAAAACTAAACAGTATCTTAGGTTTAACTTGTAAAATAACCAAGATATCCATTACAACTTTTGGACTCTATTAAAGGACATAAAAGGAAATCTGAATAAATGTAGAATCATTCCGTGCTTTGTAGTGAAACAATTTAAATATAAAAATATAAATCTAATAAAATTCTGATTAAATTACCAGCTAGATATTTTCGAGGAACTCAATATAATTATTCGAACATTCACATGAAATAATAGAGAACTTTCAACATCCAAGTCAACTTTGAAAAGGAGCAAAGAAAGTTTTGGTGTGCATTAGTGTTGCTCACTAATTATTTCTGTTTCTCTGACTCCCAGACTGTTTGGCTCCTTTGTAGCACAGTTGGCCCTTTGACTAGTTCTAGCCAATGAGTCATGGATGGTCAATATGTGTGCCATTTTTGGACTGAACATTTCACTGCTGGTGTGAGACTTGTAGAGTTCTCTTTTCCTCCAGACATGGCAGTCAGCAAGGGGGAAAATTGTGGCTCCCCATCAGCCTGAGATGGTGTGACTAAAAAGAGCAGAGACCCTGCCAACCTTTATTGGATGTGTACAGTGAGAGAGAATAAAATCTTTCAGTTTTTTTAACTTAACTTTTTTTATTGACGTATTGTTGATTTACAGTGTTTTAGTTTCAGGTGTACAGCAAATTGAATATATGAACATATATATATGCTTTTTCAGATTCTTTTCCATTATAGGTTATCACAAGATATTGAATATAGTTCCCTGTGCTATACAGTACATCCTTGTTGGTTATCTATTTTATATATAGTAGTGTGTATCTGTTAATCCCAAACTCCTAATTTATCCCTTCCCCTACCCCTTTCCTCTTTGGTAACCATAAGTTTGTTTTCTATGTCTGTGAGTCTTTTTCTGTTTTGTAAATAAGTTCATTTGTATCATTTTTTTTTTTTTTTTTTAGATTCCACATGTAAGTGATATTATGTGATATTTGTCTTCCTCTGACTTACTTCACTTAGTATGATAATCTCTTTTGGTAGTGTTTCTTACTACAGCAGAATCTAATCTATCCTGACTGAAACAAGGGTGAGGTTACCCTGCAAGGTGTTAAAACATAAAGACAAAAGAGTCTGGTACTTGTGCAAGATGAAAGGAACAATGACATAGAATACAAAGCATAGAGATAGACCCAGGAATACATGGGAACTCAAAGTGGCACCACAAATCAAAGGGGACCGTTTCATAGATGGAATTGGGAGAATGTCTCCCTATAGAGAAAAAGCAAACAAACAAAACAAAACAAACCCTGGATTACTGTCTGACTTTATATGCAACAGGGGATGTCCCGCGAAGCCCTAGTGGGAAGCAGGTAACACATTCAAAGGGGTAGTTTAAACGAATTTAATGACCGTTTACAAGGTGGGGAAGGTTAAAGGAACTAACAAGGAAAGGCGATGCGTATTAAGGACCAGCCACAAAAAAAGCCATTCCCACCCTGGGTCTAATGAAGCATGGGGAAGGAAGCTATTGCCAGAACCCAGCAAGATATACAGCCACGGTACAGGAGATCGCAGACAGGAGTGGTAGCCTTTGTACCGAGGCACAACCACTGCAAAACTAGCTTACAGAGAGGATGGAGTCAAAGAAGGCAAAAAATAGCCCAGCCTCTCTCCTCCTACCCTCACATTTCCTGCTGGCTCTTCATTTCTAAAACCTCACAGAAGTCATATAAGGTAAGGACACCCAGGTGATGAAGTGCAAGCGAGTGTTCTTCTTGGGGCAAAGCAGGTAAGACTGATGAAGAGGGGAACTGGAGTGGCAAATATATACACACACAGTCCAAGTGGGCTGAGAATACAAAACTGAGGTAGAATTATAGTGCGCTCTTTTATCTAGCATGGCAGTTAAGGACAAGGAAGACAAAGTGATTGCTGCAAAAATTGTATTGAGGAATTGAGGAATGGATTTATAGAATGGAACAAATATTGCATTAGTAGTAAGTGAAAAACTGGAGAATTGGTTAAAACTGAGAGGAGGATCAAAAGTACTGTATGTTAAGTGTGGTAGAATTAATCTAAGCACAAAGAAAGCAAAATGATGTAAGTAACCTAGTGGGCCAATGGAAACATATGACTCATAATCTATTTAACCCTCATTCAGGTGGTTTTCTCAGGTTTATTCAGAGGTTACCTGACTGCCTGATCACCATCCGCTCCTGTGAGAAACTGGGGATTATTCTACAGTGGATCGGTAGCTTCACTCTTACAGAGACAAACTTTTTTTTTTTTTCACAAGAACTTCTAGTTTCCCTAACATTATACTATTACCTGATTTTATTTTCTAAAATCATTACATGACGATGCTAAGGTTTCTCTGTAAAAAGAGAATATGTGTAGACCCATCACTTCTCCTGGGTAGGTAATCTTCCTGATTTTAGATCAAAGGTCAAGAAGTTTAGATGGGAGGTCTAGTCAATGCCTTGTGAACTCAGGAAGCTAGCCTTGTCTTCTTAAACTTGACGCTTCTCTGGAAAAGAACATTACTGCCCTCTTGTTATATCATACCAGCTCTCTGATTTCACTCATTTTAGGATTTGTTTTCCTGACACATCTGAGGGGTATTTCATAACTGCAAATATTTAAAATGTAATGTCCTTTTAGGTTTTCATTTTTTATTCTGTAACAGTGGATTTTTTTTGTGTGTGTGTGAAGATTTTTGGGGTTTTGGTGTTTTTTTTTTTTAGGTCTCATACAAGATAATGGATGGGAGGCTTTAGTTAAAAGTTTTTTTTTAAAGAGCTCCAGTTATTTTCAGTCACAGCAAAATGAATGCTAAGAATCATGTACCAAAAGGACAAAAAATGCCAAAAACACTGAAGATCAATCAGAAAAATCTATTTTTTTCCTTCTAAAATGATGTTCTTTCTGGTTTTGTCTCAGAAAGAAAGGCTTTCTTTATGTAAGAAGACAGAGAGAATGTTCAGGCCTGGCCTACTTTCACAAAACTCTTAGATCATATTAGACCCAAATGCCTGCCTTATTGTATAAAATATCTCCTTGAATCTGGGTTATTTCAAATAAGGGCCTTAATGAAAGCGTACAGAACTCTTTTGCCTTGCAAAAAAACCTTAATGAAAACATAGCAAAATGCCTCCTCCTTTGGCTCCCCGTGGCTTTGAATAACAGAGGCTTGTATATGCCCGTAAACAGAGAATGCAATTAATTAGCTGACAAAAAGCATTTATTTGGGGTGAAAACCATAGGTTTGAAAAAAGATTCCAAAATATCTCCAGATCTATGGCCTCAGCTTAGTTTAATGGGAAGAGCATGGGCTTTTAAGTCAAGCCTTATCAATCACTTTCTTAAGAGCTAAATGAAAACGATACCTAATTTGTAGGTTTGCTGTAAATATTAGAGAAAGTTTTACAGATTCATTCATTAAACATCTAATATATTCTAGGTGTCTTTTCTGTGGGCTAAAAAGACCAGGATAAATAAGGAACAGTCTTTACCCTTTAAAGGCTGTAGTAGTCTACATACATAATGTACCTGGTATAGGAGAGTTGTTTAAGAAATTGAATGCATTGTGGATACCATTCGAGTATATTGTAATTCCCTACATGCAGCAAATCAAGAAGTATATGATCACAAACTAATGCTTTAGAAAGGAAATGGGTGAGCATTTGCTCCTGTCTGTACCTGGTCTTTCCAGCACAACTTCCCCACAAAACCTGAAATTTCCTCCCCCCAACATAGGCATGCTCACAAGCATATACATGAATTTGGCACATAATCACTTTTACATAACAGGTAATCAAAATTTTGGCAATAACCTTGGGGTGTCTTGCTGGAAGCATCTAATCTAGCTATGTGACTTTTGGCAGATTAATCAACCTGAACTTTAGAGTCTCTTTTCTTGAAAGTGAAGTTAGTCATACCTCTGTCTATTTCAAATAGTTTAGGAAAAATTGAGATGATATGACTGACGTTTACATGTTATTTTATTTTTTTGTTTGTTTTTTAATTGAAGTATTGTTTATTTGCCATGTGTTAATTTCTGCTGTACAGCAAAGTAACTCAGTTATACATATATATATATATAACTCAGTTATAATGTGTATACATATATACTTTCTTTTTTTATATATTCTTTTCCATTATGGTTTACCATAGGATATTAAATACAGTTCTCTGTGCTATACATATGTTATTTTAAAATTTATTTAATCTGTATTCTTTATCTATAATATTATAGTAATACTTATTCACTTGCTTACAGATGAATATATACTTAAACTGTTAGAGAGTAGAAAATTATATTTTGTGAAATATATTTGGGATGAGGATTCATTTTTTTTGAAACAAATATATTGAATTGCCTATAAAGGAATTATTTATATCTAATCACAAAGCATTTCACAAATCCTGTCTTGGGAATTCTCTAACACTTTATTAATGGTATGTTTTAGTAAAAAGTGCTGGACCCAAGCATTTACAGTCATCTGTTATATACAAAGGTAGCAAAGAAGTCAGATAATGGAGTTGGCTGCATGGTGTCATTCTCATTGTGTGAGCAAGCTGATTTATGGAGAGTCAACTTCAGGAGATCTTACAGTGAGAGTACTTGGAATAGAATTTAATACAATATAGAATGAAGAAATTAGTTTCATTTTTGCTTCCTCCTTTCGAACATTAAATTACTAGGATAAACCTTTAAAAACTAATTCTTCACTCCTTCTATTCAGTCCTGCATATAAAGTGTTCTATACAGGTAAGAACCTTTGTCCAGAAAACATGTTTCTGAGAACTAAGTTTAAAACATATCAATGACTTGAATACAGCTGCTAGAAAACAACAATATACTAGGAGATGAAATTCAATACAAATAAGATTACCAGACTAGTTAAAGATCTAGTAGCTTTCCCTGCTACTCAAGGACATGGTGTAAAGACAAAGGAAGTACCAATTTTAGATAATTATTGAGTACCACCATCAAATTAGTGAGTACCACTTTGAACTTTTGGAAGAGAGAGAGAGAATTTCAGCATGGAAGGTAAAATTTATTATAGGCTGTAGGGTAAGGTTGATACACATGTTTGCAAATTATAGAGAGACTGTTGAATAGAACAAACTATAGTTAGCTCACTTCTTTTCTCTAAAAGGCTCAGTGAAGTAGAAGAAGACCTTTTATTAAAGAAATTTCCATTTAAAAAGTCTTGATTTATATGGATATATCAAGACATGTTTTTTGTTTTATTTGTTTACTTTGAATAGATTGAGCAATTGACCTAATGGTATAGATACGCTTGCTAGGTGTAAACTGTCAATTACTTCTAGAACTGATCTTCCATTGCATCAAATGTTGAGACATAAAAAAGAATTAATGCTTATTGAATAATTAGCATTTTAGGCATTCCGCTAGCAATTTGCCATTGTTGTGCTAGCTTTTTTTTAGAGGATCATCCCTTAGACTAAAACTGATAGAGTAAAAATAATTGAAGGAAAATACAATTATACATGAGGAAATATACATCACTACTTTGGCTATTAATAGGTATTAGCACATTATTAAGACTTTCTATAATGAGAAGGTTTAGAATCCCTGAGTAAACAGACAAAATTATCTAGGATAGAAGATGCTTAGTAGAGGGTCAGGACTAAATAATATTTAGATAATATCAGAAAATGTCTAAAAATTTATTATTCTGTAAAGTTGAAAGATACTATAAATGGTCTATAAATAATCTTATTACATATTTTCACTTTACAATATGAGGAAACACAAAACAGAGATATTTAATGACAGGCCTGCCATCTCACAGGGCTAAAAGCCAGAATTCCTGGTTTTTAAAATCCATCTTAATTCTATATTGGACTTTTCTTAGACTTGGAATGAGTGATAGGAGCTAGTTAACAAATTATGAGGTGGTAGACTGTCAGAGCTAAATATGCGTCTTACCTAAAACCAGTTCAGACTGTATTAGCTAGCACCAGTGACCTGCAACATTGCTATGTAGTATTTATTAACGAAAATTTGCAAATGCAAAGAAATCTAAGTGTTGAGAATTTTATTCGCTGTTTTTTTCCTTACACAGACTTTCCTTTTACAAAGTAACATTCTTTGCTTCTTTACTTTTCCACATTTTATTCACTTCCAGCTCATTAAACATTGCCTCTAAAGAGATTTTTGTTGGAAATGGTCTTGCATTGGCAAAAGCTGCTCAAGTTGCAATATAATGCTTACAATTTTGGGAAAACGTAAACCTCAATTTGTACTCCATCCAGTTAAGTGTTAAAAATACCAATAATGCAAATAAAAAAGAAACATTTTCTTAATCAATAGACACTTCTTTTACTTTGTGTGTCTAAGTCAATTCCGTATAGACTCTCATATAATTACGAATATTTCAGAAAGTATTGCTGTTTTTTGTTCTTTAATATAAATATCCTGTATAATCGGTGTAGTGTATAAAGGTAGACGATAACTTCTAGCTATTGTTTAACCAACTAAAATAATTGTTTGCTATGCTTCCCTGCTTTCTAAAGTCCTGTGTTTGGGTAAAATAAAATAGCAAAATAGCCCCTGAAAAATCCTTTCATTCTGATAATATTTTTTAAAAATATTTTTAAATGAATATTTCCATGAATGAGCCAGTGTTCTATAAATATTATTCATAAGAAAATATAAGGTGTTCATGAGAGAACAGAGCCCTATGCTTAAAATCAGAAGATCTAGAGTAAAGTTCTGCCTAGGACGCTTAACAATTTGGCAAGTTACTTAAAACATGCAAGTCACTATTTTCTCATCTGTAAAATGGGGATTTTACCAACTTTATTTCTTGTGAAATAATGATTGTGTTCTGTTAATTGCAATTTTTTCTTAAAATATACTTTACTAAAAGTATAAAGTAGTTGGAGATATAGATATAGGTATGTGTATAAATGTTGCTTACAGATACAACATACACAGTTTTTCAAAGATAAAACATATGTAAACTCTTTTTTAAGAAAATAAAGTGGAAAGAACACTGCATATCTTAAAGGAGAATAAAGCACTGGAGAGTGTGAAAAAAGAAAGCTGTGCAAGGTAAAAGTAAGCCAGTTTTACAGTTCTACTTACTTGGAGCACTTCAGCTAGCTAAAGAGAGGGACACACACAATTTTGTTAAAATGGAATTAAATTAGTCCTGTTCTTTGTCAAAAAATAATGATATTGTTTTTAAATTTAACAAAAAAGAATATAACATTGTAAAAATAAAGGAATAACTTAATTTCAATAACTATTTTAGTCATGTAAAATATTTCAATAAATGTTTTAGCCATAGTTTATGAAAGAGCTCACTAAGTTTAAGAAACAAAATTGAAAATATTAAGAGATTGAGTAATTATGTTTTTTAATACTCTATTTCAAATTTAAATTTTATTGATTAACTCTCCACTTAAAGGAAATCAACACTCTTCCACTTTCTTCCACTTTCCTCTTCCATTGTTTTATTGGTGGCCTGGATTTCATCTTCAGATTTTCCCTTCATTCCCTCTTCCCTCCCTCTCTCCCCCTCTCTCTCCTCTCTTTTTCTTTCCCTCATTACTATAGCCTCTATGTCCTTGTCATAGTCTTTTATATATTTTAGGAAGGCTGTTTCTTTTATACACAAATGTACTCTTTCAGAGGACTTATTTTTTTTCCCCTGGATTTTTAAAGAATGTTTTCTGTATCCTTGAAGTAGCTTAAGCTGGATATATCAGTGTACCAACTTATCACTTCAATGAGTATAGGATGATCTTTTGGTCCAGAGATTCACTCTTCTGTTATTTCAGAGAAATATCTTTATATTTTAAATAGATGTTATTTTCTATTCTCTTGAATTTACTTTTTCTGAGCAATAAGATATATTGGATCATATTTTTCAGTTCTAATATATCTGTCATTGTTCTGTAACTTCTTTATTTTTCTCTCTGTATCATCCTAAGCCTTCTTCCCTCTATGTCAATAATACTGATTTCTATCTTATTTAATTTTGTTCCCAGGATGTTTCTTATTCATTAACAGCTTTCAAATGGGATTATTTGTGTTTTAGCTCTGTTATCCCCATTTTCACCCCACCTATTATTTTGTCATCTCATTTTTGAACTATGCCCTCTATATATCCGTCATCTCTTCCTCTTCTTCTTTCTATTCTTTTTTTTTTAATTGAAGTATAGTTGATATACAATGCTGTGTTAGTTTCTGGTGTACAGAAAAGTGATTCATTTATATATATATATATATATATATATATATATATATATATGTATATATTTGTACATACATATATTCTTTTTGATATTCTTTTCCATTATGGTTTACTACAGGATATTGAATATAGTTCCTTGTGCTATACAGTAGGACCTTATTGTTTATCCTTTATATATATAATAGTTTGCACCCCTCTCCCACCCCCCTCCCCCCTGGCAACCAAAAGTCTCTTCTCTATGTCTGTGAGTCTGTTTCTGTTTCATAAATAAGTTCATTTGTGTCATATTTTAGATTCCACATATAAGTGATATCATATGGTATTTGTCTCTCTTTCTGATTTACTTCATTTAGTATGATAATCTCTAGGTCCATCCATGTTGCTGCAAATGTCATTATTTCATTCTTTTTTATGGCTGAGTAGTATTCCGTTATATATACATATATTGATCACATCTTTATTTTTCTGTTGATGGACATTTAAGTTGTTTCCATGTCTTTGCTATTGTAAATAGTGCTGCTATGAACATTGGGGTGTATGTATCTTTTTGAATTATAGTTTTGTCCAGATATATGCCCAGGAATGGTATTGCTGGATCATGTGGCAACTCTATTTTTAGTTTTTTGAGGAACTTCCGTACTGTCTTCCATAGTGGCTGCACCAATTTACACTCCAACCAACAGTGTAGGAAGGTTCCCTTTTCTTCACACACTCTCCAGCATTTGTTATTTGTAAACTTTTTAATGATGGCCATTCTGACTGTTATAGTTTTGATTTGCATTTCTCGAATAATTAGTGATGTTGAGCATCTTCTCATGTGCCTATTGGCCATCTGTATGTCTTCTTTGGAGAAATGTCTACTTAGGTCTTCTGCCCATTTTTCGACTGGGATGTTTTGTTGTTGTTGTTACTGAGTTGTATGAGTTGTTTGTATATTTTGGAAGTTAAGCCCATGTGGGTCACGTTGTTTGCAAATATTTTCTCCCAGTCCATAGGTTGCCTTTTCATTTTGTTTCTGGTTTCCTTTGCTGTGCAAAAGCTGGTAAGTTTGATTAGGTCCCATTTGCTTATTTTTGCTTTTATTTCTCTTGGCTTGGGAGACTGACCTAAGAAAACATTGGTATTATTTATGTCAGAGAATGTTCTGTCTATGTTCTCTTGTAGGAGTTTTATGGTGTCATGTCTTACATTTAAGTGTTTAAGCCATTTTGAGTTTATTTTTGTGTATGGTGTGAGGGTGTGTTCTAACTTCATTGATTTACATGCGGCTATCCAGCTTTCCCTACACCACTCCACACAAAAACTACTAGAACTGATAAATGAATTCAGCAAGGTAGCAGGATACAAGATTAACATACAGAAATCTGTTGCATTTCTTTACACTAACAACGAAATATCAGAAAGAGAAAGTAAGAAAACACTCCCTTTTAAAATTGCATCAAGGGCTTCCCTGGTGGCGCAGTAGTTAAGAATCCTCCTGCTAATGCAGGGGGCACGGGTTCGAGCCCTGATCCGGGAAGATCCCACATGCCGTGGAGCAACTAAGCCCGTGCACCACAACTACTGAGCCCACGTGCCACAACTACTGAAGCCCGCGCACCTAGAGCCTGTGCTCCACAACAAGAGAAGCCAATGCAATGAGAAGCTTGTGCACCACAACGAAGAGTAGCCCCTGCTCGCCGCAACTAGAGAAAACCGCACGCAGCAACGAAGACCCAACACAGCCAAAAATAAAATAAATAAAAATAAAAAATTATAAAATAAAATTGCATCCAAAAAAAAAAAAAAAAACGCTTAGGAATAAACCTGACCAAGGAGGCGAAAGACTTACATGCTGAGAACTATGAAACGTTAATAAAGGAAATTGAAGATGAGTTAAAGAAATGGGAAAATATCCCATGCTCTTGGATTGGAAGAATTAATATTGTTAAAATGGCAATACTACCCAAAGCAATCTACAGATTTAATGCTATCCCTCTCAAATTACCCATGACACTCTTCACAGAACTAGAGCAAATAATCCTAAAATTTACATGGAACCATAAAACCCCCAGAATTCCAAAGCAATCCTGAGGAAAAAGAACAAAGATGGAGGCATAACCCTCCCAGACTTCAGACAATACTACAAAGTTACAGTAATCAAAACAGCATGGTGCTGGCACAGAAACAGACATATGGATCAATGCAACAGAATAGAGAGCCTAGCAATAAACCCACACACCTACAGTCAATTAATCTTGGACAAAGGGACAAGAATATACAATGGAGAAAAGACAGTCTTCTTTCTACTCTTAATCATAGCTATGTATCATGTTGTAAGATAAATATCTTCTCTAGAGTAGGATTAATTTTTATTCTTTTAATACAACCAAAACATAAATTTTGGGACACCAAGAGACTTGGAGGCTGGTCAAAGCAATTTTTACTGCCCATTTACTCTCTACTCCAATCACAATGACAAAACACCCACACATGGCCTCTATGTGTGCATTGTCTTCTTCAGTTCAGAGGCCCAAGCAGATCTGTAGTTGCTGATCCCCCACCCACCACTCTCCCTCACCCTGTGGAGAGAGTGAAAACAGAGGTTTTTGTCACCATCCATATGCATCTGTTTCCAATGACAAAGGTATTCTGAACCAGTGAAAGGGCAAGCACGATTGATAGTGACAACTCATAATTAATGCAAGCGTCCTTTGAGACCACCTCAGTAGGTATGTTCCTCTCCTCCTTTAGTAGAAACAATAAAGAACAATCTGGAGTAGGAAAAACTTAACAAGAACTTCACAAATATAACACTGTGAAGCATGTGAATTTAACCTTCCAAGAAAAAAATAGGCAATGTGATGCTTTGAGAACTTCAGTTAGCAAGTGTTTAATTCTACCTTTCTTCTGAAGTGAGAAAGTGGTAAACAGCAACAATAAATTTTATATGCTTGGCATGTTGGAGTTTTAGAGGAATATGACCTATGACAGTGAATTTTTCCCAGAAAAAAATTGTTTCATTTCATCATGTTCAGTGGTGTGATCAATTCTGTCCACAACTCCTATTGGCTCCAAATAGTGGGAGTATTTTCCTTGACTCCCTCCTTATCAGTTAGAATACTCTTTTTTCCCCTCCATCCCAGTTACTGTTTGAGAGATGGAGCAGTAGTAGTTCTATCCAATTTTCTATGCCTTTGGAGGAAAGAAATAGAGCTGTTTCACAGATAGACTTGCTGCCCTGATTGACTACGTTTTGCTCTCTCTTGAGATTTGATTTAAATGTTTTTTGGTTTTGTTTTTCCTTTTGTTTTGCCAGCATTCACTCAACCAAGCCCAGGTATGTCTTACTCCAATGAAAAGACTCTCTCAGCTTTGGATTTTTCTCCTCCTTAACCTTGGATCCCCAGTAAATGGGGAGCACTGGTTGTTTTTCCTATTTTCAGTGAAACCCTCAGATCTTCCTAGCGATGAGCCAAAGCTGCCACTCTCAAGGGTTTAGTATGACTTTTCTGGGGCTGCCTAAGCTCATTGTTCATCCACTTCTCTGTGCTGGGGACTTGGTGATAATTCTCAGGGTTTTGGCAATTCATCTCTCTTTTCCTGGCAAAATTTTGTGATACGTGGTATGGTTGGGGATGCTGCTAAGCTGAGCCTTCCCAGAATCTGCCTTTCCATTCCTACACACCACTCAGCATTTTCTGGCAGGAGACTATTCTTTGGTTAGTTGCTACTGGCTAATACTTTCCTAAATTTTACTTTTTCCCCTAGTTTTTCTAGGTATTAAAGAAAGGAGATTCTAAGATCTGTCTTGTTTTCTCATTTTTATATTGAAGATTCTTCATTTTCTTGCAAAGTTCTTTAAAATAAAACAGATTGATTTGAATGGGCTTGTTTACACTTATTTAAAATAGTTCAGTAACCTGAGCTAGATGGTCCCTCACAAGTTCAAAGAAATATATTAGACATATTTGCTGTTGCAGCCTGTCAAGAATGTGTAAACAGAATGTGAGCTGATAGTATTAGGGTATATTCAGGACACTAAAATGTTTACACCAAATCACTGAGAGGAGAGTAGTGTCATAGTTAAAAGACCACATGCCATTTGTAAATCATAATATTAAGGCCACATATTATTGACTAAATTCATTATTGGTTTTTCTATTTTATTGATGCTAGTCAAAGTACCAGAATTTTAATTCATTAATTTTATCTACTATTTTTCTATTTTCTCTATACTCTGCCTCATTAATTTCTGTGTATATTTTTATTATTTATTTTCTTGTACTTTCTTTTATATTACTTTGTTGTTCTTTTTCTAGCTTTTGGAATTGGAAGTTTAAATCAATTGTATTTTTTAAAATTTTGTTGATGGAATATTAAAGCATATATGCACTTTCTTCTGATCACTGCTTTAAATGATATAGGTGTTTAAGACTGGTGATTTTCCTCTGATCATTATTTTAATTCTCATCGATTCTGATAGTGTTTTCATTATCATTGTTCTTCAGAACTTCTGTATTTTCTCATTGTATTTTGCTGTTCAGCCAAGAATTGTTTCGTTAAAGTCTTTGTGTGTGTGTGTGTGTGTGTGTGTGTGTGTGTGTGTGTGTTATCAGACAATGTATTAGCTTCATTTTATAGAACTTACCGTTGTCTACTTTGTAAGTCAATACATAATCAGTCAATATGATCCATGTTCCATATTTAATTGAGGAAAAGATATTTTCTGTCTTATCAGGGTGTAGTGTTTAATATATACATCCTGAGATCTGCTGTATTGGTTATGGTGTCTCAATATTCTGTCTTTACATATTTTAGTCTACTTCACCTGTCTTGTACTGAAAATACTGTGTTAAAGTATTTTATTATTACTCTCTTTATTCTGGCTTTCATCTCCTATATCTTTACACCTTATTTTCTAGTTTCAAAACATATTTTAGTGGTGCATAGATATTCATAATTGTTTTGTCTTCATTATGATTTATGGATGTTTAACTTTATAAAATGTCCTTTTTTTGGTCTTGTTTACTACATTTCAAACTGATTTCTATTTAGCCTCACAGTAAGATAGCAACCCCTACTCTCTTATTGTTTCCATACATCTGGCATGCTTACAATTTATGTATTTGTGACTATTTGAAACAAAACTAAGTTTTAGCATAGCATAGCTTGTAAGCTTTGCTTTATGGGCTAATCTGAATAGCTTTTTAAAAATATGCTCACTGAACCTGTTCATGTTTATTGATATGACAGATATGTTTGATCACAACTCTGCATTTTGTTTTATAACTATTGTGTATATGATGTTAGATTTGTTGTGTTTCTTTCTCCGTTTGGTGTCTTTAATTTTTTTAAATTTCTTTTGTAATTAAGAAAGCTTTGTATCTTTGTTCCAATGATTGTCTTTTTTTATACGTTTATTATGTTTGCTCTTCTTACTCACCATTTACCATCTGTCTTGTCAATTTTAAATAGTATAACTTGTCACCTACCATTTACCTATTCAAAAATCAACAATCTCATTCTACTTGTCCCTTTCTCTCCCTTTGTCATCCATCTCTTTCAGTTTCATCCTTTATACTCTATCAGAATACATGACAATTATGGGCTGCCCTTCTACCCATCTATATTCTCACTCTTATTTTAGTCTCAGTTCTACAATTAAATATATTAAATATTCACCATCACTCCTTTGGCTGAAGTCTCTCTAGTTATCTCTTTGATGTGATGAAATCCATCCTCTTATATATTTCTTGAGAATGAACTTTTCTATGGTATTCTTGAGTTCCTTATGCTTAAACTTATAGGCTTGCTGCTTGAAAGACACTTTAGCTGTATAAAATATCCTTGGCTTGCACTTTATTTTCTTGAATTTCTCAAGGGTAAAGCTAACACCCAGCTACTGTGAAGTATCTATGATCATTGGCTGCTGAATTATCACGATTTAACTATGTCTAGAAGATCTGTGTTTCACTTTATAAAACACATGGAGGGCAACTTTGCCTATTTGGGGGAACTTAGTGTTTTGAAAGAAAGAAGAGAGCAGGCCGAAGTGTGGTATTGGTAGATATTTTCCCACATGTCAGGGTACATCTAGACATGAAAATATAAGTTAATTAAAGCAAAAATTAATGCAGGGAAGAAATACATTCTAAAAACCCATATCCAAAAGTGTGATAAAACTAAATCGAAATGATTAAATAACTACAATCTAATAGATTTTGTACATGATGCTTTTGTTACTTTAATTTCCTCTTGGAGATTACTCAACTATATTCTTTAACAGTCATTCTCAAAGCATGGTTCAGAAATCCCCGTGGGTCCCCAAGACTGTTGAAGTGCATCCAGGTCAAAATTATTTTTTAAATATACTAAGATATTATTTACCATTTTACCGTGTTGACATTTACATTGATAATGCAAAAGCAATGCTGCAGAAAACTGCTGGTGACTTAGCATAAATCAGGGCAGCAGCACCAAACTGTACTAATAGTGGCTGTATTTATTTTTTACCACCATGCACTTGTATGAAAAACTTGCCTGTTTCACTTAACAATATCCTTGATAAAGAAATTAAAATTCTTGTTATTAAACCTAGACCCTTAAGTACATGTGTTTCTAATAGTCTATGTTCTAGAATATTCTGTGTCATAAAATGGGAACTACACATAAAACACTTCTGCTGCATACCAAAATATGAAGGTTGACTTGAGAAAACATGTTAGTGCAATTTTTTTGAGTTGCAAGCTGAGCCAGCCTTTTTTTTTTACAAGAAATATCATTTTTACTGGAAAGACAACTGACAGATAAACTCTGCTTATTCAAACTTTGGTAGAGTTAGCCCTTGGTATCCATGGGAGATTGTTTCCAGGAGCCTCCCCAACCTCCACAAATACCAAAATCTGCTTACACTAAAGTCCCTTATATAAAATGATGTAGCATTTGCATATAACCTATGTACATCCTCCCATATACTTTAAATCATCTCTAGATTACTTATAATACCTAATACAATGTAAATGTTATGTAAATAGTTGCCTGCATGTGGCAAATTCAAGTTTCGCTTTTTTGAACTTTCTGGAAAAAATTTTTTTTGATATTTTGATCTTCGGTTGGTTGGATCCATGGATGCAGGAGCCATGGGTGCAGAAGGCTGACTGTATTCAGCTGCCATTTTCTCAAAATTTAACAAAGTGAGTTTTTCACTTTAAGAAAAACAATTGACAGTAGTTGTTGTCAATAATAAAAATCAACTTTTAAGTAAAAATAAAATTTTCCAAAACTTATACCTGCCTCCCTGAGCTTGTCAGCTTTTCCATAGTCAGACTTTTTTGATGATATTGATGGTGATATTAACAAATGTGCCTTTAATATTGTATGAATTATACCAATGTTTTGAAGATCTGCATAACTCAGTAAACCCGTATTTTCCAAAACGAACAATATAGGATGTTACCAATTCAGGCATAGTTAACTGGTCCATTCAAGGTGCAAGATAGACAATTGTTTTTTAAAGTAACAGTCCAAAGGTTCATTGATACAGTTTCAGATTTCACATTTACACTAATCTTAAAGAAACTACCACTTTTCAAGTGTTAATGTAGTATCAAAGATTGTCCACAGTTGTCTGAAAGGATATTAAAATACTCCTTCCTTTTCCAACTATATATATATATATATATATCTGTGTGAGCCTGTCATATATTTCAAATAAAACAGCATATTGAACTGGATTTAATGTAGAAACAGGTATGAGAATCCAGCTGTCCTCTATGAAACCAAGCACTAATGAAATTTGAAAAATATAAAATGTCACTCCTCACTATTTTTTGTTGCTTTGGAAAATACAGTTATTTTTCATTAAAATACTTATTTATAGGTATATTAATGTCATTTTAACTGAATCAATAAATAAACTTTTAAATATCCAATTTTACTTTTTAATTAGAAATTTTAATGTTCTTTGAGTACCACTATTTTTTTTTAAGAGTATAAAGAAATCCTGAGACGGAAACGTTTGAGAACAAATGATCTACATCCATGTTAAAGACCTTTAATAGATTCCTATTGTTCTAAAGGTAAAACCCAAATTCTTAACGTAGTACCACTTAACAATATCTTATAATCACACGAATATTTATTTAGTTCCTCAGTCCCATGATGTTGCCTTCTGTGAACACACTGTTCCTTCTCTTTATAATGTTCTTCCCCGTCCATGTCACCTAGTTAATTCTTTCTTATTCTGCTGGTTTCAGCTCATGAAGCCCTTTCCTAGGCTTTCTTGTAACCATGCTCTTGTACTTCAGAACCTTTCCTCTCCTTCTAATTGTACACTTATTGACGAAAATATTTCACTGATGGATTTCTTCCCAATCGACAGAAAAACCATAAGACCAATAAGCATGCGTATATTGGCTTATGATTGTATCCATTCTTCCTAACAGAGTGCTTATCACAGAGTAGGGTGGAAAATAAAGTATTTGTTGGTGAATGATAAGTGGATAAATATATGCATCGATAGAGAAAAGGATGAATCAATAAAGAATTTGACCTAGTGTGAATAGCTTCTTCAGTAATGTAAAGATCCAAGATAAACACTAGAAAGAAATACATTGAATTCATTTCAATCACTCATATTTTCCCTTGTGTAATGTTATTACCATATACTTTTGTTGCCTACTTCTTTTACAAGAAAAATAGAATGGAAGTAGATATAATATACAACGACATTTAGTTGTGTTAGCAGGCGTTCTTTTGCAAGCCTGGTAAGTAGTGAGCAATTGTCGGCAAACAACTTCTTGCATTTCACTTGACTTAATACTTCCTATATATTATATTATATTAGAATTCTATTATTTTTATGTATGACTGTCTTCCTATAGTCCCCTGTAGTCTCATCTATTACCTCTTTTGGCCTAAAAATCTACAGTTGAGTAATAGTTACCTACTTGCATTTCTTCCATACCCCTCTTGTTACTTGCTTATCATTATACTTAACATACTTTATTGTAAGCGTACAATTTACCAGTCTCTCCATGAGACCTTCCTCTCTTTAAGGGCTGGGGCTGTATTTTATTCATCTGTGTATCCACAGGATGCGATACGGTGTTTAGCACTTGATAAACACTCAATAAACGAAAATATGAGTAAATTATTGAACTAACCACTTAATTAATGGCATGACATATTCCTTAACTTTTAAATTTAATTGTTCCAGTTAAAACTCAGGTAATGGGAGAAATCAAGATTGCACTGAAGAAAGAAATGAAGACAGATGGGGAACAACTCATAGTTGAAATCCTCCAGTGCAGAAATATCACCTACAAATTTAAATCTCCTGATCACTTACCAGGTATCTAATTTTATGATAATGAGCAATATAATGTATCTAGGAACTCTTTAGGAGTGTGTCCTAAATAGCCTAGAAAATGCTAATTAAAATTTGGGCTGTGTACCAAATATATCTGAAAAATATGAAATAAGAATGAATTTCTCTTATATAGAGCAAGTTGATATTTTACTAGTTAAAAATTAGATTTTTTCAACACAAATGTAGAGTGATGTATTTATTATACAACAAGAAAACATTTAAGTTGCTAAGAAAATTGGTGTATATTTTAATTATGTTGTCTGAAACAAATTGTTCACAGGCTACTGGCTTTGTGTAAAATGTAGGAGAGCTCTCCGTATACGATTATAACTCTTTCAATAGAAAATTGTATTATTAATGGACACTTACCAAGCTGAATTCTTATTTTCAGATTTATATGTGAAAATATATGTGATGAACATTTCTACCCAAAAAAAGGTGATCAAGAAAAAAACAAGAGTATGTAGACATGATCGAGAGCCTTCATTCAATGAAACTTTTAGATTCAGCCTAAGTCCTGCTGGACATTCTCTTCAGGTAACTCATACAGTTCCGATTTTTAGATTTTCATTTATACTGTATTTATTTCCCATTTAATTATTCAATATTTAAATGCCAATCATATACTATGTGATATTTTACAAGTTAATTTTTAGAGGTAACTTCCCAGGGGCCCTTTAAAATTCCCCAACCCACTCATCCCATCCATTTAGCTACCAAGTTGCCTCTCTTCTACCTACTTAGTTTATTTTACATAGATTTTTTTCCATGCTCACTGCCACACTAATCCTCTTTGGGTCCTCATCTTTGTTATGCAAATCATCTCAGCAGTATACCTGGCCTACTTGCCATCAATATCTTACCCTTTAATTCATTTTATCACACTGCTGGCAGAGGTATCTTTTAAAAACACTGGCTAGGTTACATTGAAACCCTCCAATGATTCATCATTATCCTGACTCATTCAGAGTCCTCTAAGGTGAGTTCTGATTGTATTGACTTAATTTCATCTCCTTGTAGACATTTCCACTCACTCTTGACCCCATTCACACCAGAATCTTGAAGTCAGGTTAAACCTCTAATTCTTTGCTCATATTTTTCCTCTCCTTCAATACTCCCTTCTCCATCTCTCTCCATCTATCACAATTTTCCATATCTTTCAATGTAAACTCAGCTCTTTAATAATGACCCTGGGTGTAATTTATCACACCTTATTCACATAATGTTTTGCTTATCTCATTAGGCCATTAATCCCAGTCTTGTACAACAATTTGTGTACTTACCTCTCACTGCTTCTGTACTCTCAGCTTCTCTAGTGCAAGGCTTGATTTTCATTGCTCTTTGTTTTGTAGCCTAGCACAATGCTTGTACATAGTATATCTTTAGTAGATACAGAGACATGGAATGAAAGAGAACAAAGGAGGAGGGAGGGAAGAGCTGAAAAAATGTGGGAAGAGAAGACCATGGTACTGGCACTTAGAGGCCTGTACTAGAGACGTATATAAGAGATATTGCAAAGCAAAAACTGCACTGAGATAATTAACTGATATTAGAGTTGAAGGGAATAAAAAAATTAAAGGATACTCTGAAATCTGTGTGAACAAAGGTGTCAGTCACAGAGATTGAGTAGTTACAGAAGGGATGGATAGGGAGAGAGAACATGAGTTTGTCTGAAATGTGATAAACTTGATAGGAAGGCAGGGTCCAATAAAACATATAATGTGCCATTTGAAATCTCCAAACCAGAGGCTAAAAGAGACAGAAAAGTAGATTTTGAAGTCAGAAATGTAACAGTAAATTTTAGTCAGGAATAAAGATGAATTATCTGAAGGAGATTCCAAAAAGAAAGAGAGAGCGTGAGAGAAGAATTGTCAAGGAGTAATGGTTATTTCCATCTCAGTTTCTCTACCTTTCTTTCAACTGATCCCTAAAAGAAAAAAATTTCTTGAGTATGAGATCCCATGGAATTTCAACTAGTGTAAGCTCTACCTATGACAAGAAGCCACTTTGGAAATGCTTCCTATAATAAAATTCCCAGTAAGTTAAATGGCATTTAAAGTCAGTGTTATGTTCTATCCGCCTTGTAAACTCGTATTTATGTACTCACCACTCAAATAATTCTGTATTTGAGTTAATATTTCATTAAGTAATAAAACATGCACCTAGCAAATTTCTTTTTTGAGACTTTCAATCAGTTTAATCACAAACCTAGTCAGAATTAGCTAGGTTTATCTAGCTAGCTAATATTATCTAGAATTCCCCTGTGCTTCAGGATATGTCTTTGCCTTTGGGAAATGTTGAGGTAAATTAATTAATATTATGCAAATCTTTTGAGGACATGTTAGTTATTAGTTCTCCTACAAGTATGCCTGCTACTTCTCTCACCCTCACCCTTTCTTGTCTCTGTTACTTCTTTGATGAGCAAATGTCCATAAAAGAGGTTGAAAATATACACACAAATATATATAATTTTGGCTGTTTTTTCTAGATATTACTTTTTTCCAATGGAGGGAAGTTTATGAAAAAGACCTTGATTGGCGAAGCCTGTATCTGGCTTGACAAAGTGGATCTCAGAAAAAGAATAGTCAACTGGCACAAACTTTTGGTCAGTCCTACTCAAACCCACTGAAGAAATGTGTCTGCTCAGGGTATAGAAAGTGCTTTAAACAGTCTTAAATCAAGACTATAGTCGAATACAATTGTTCTAAGCTATGCTTTCAGGGGTAACCATGAGAAGAGGAACAAAAGGCAAAAACATACTCAAAGGCTTGCAAATGTATTGTTGTGGAACATAGAAAAAAAAAGTCAAATGGAAAAGTTCATATATTGAAGACAAGAAAAAAAGTTCTGAAACCTTGGATTTCTTGTGGCTGTCAAGAAAAACAGTGAGAGAAATTTTGTTTACTTAATGCAGAAAGTTTTGAGTAGAGTTGAGCTACAGCTATCTAAAGGCTGAGACTCAAAGATTAAAATGTTTTCTAACGCAGGCAAAAGTAATCCTTTATGCAAAAGAACTTGGTTGAAAGGAAAAAACTAATGGAACAAATCTCGGTTTTCAAAAGTCTCTTCTTCATCTTATCTTCTCAGACAACTAACTGTTTTGAGATTCTGACATAGGATACACCTACAATATGTGTCCAGACTAGAAGTAAGGAGCTTGTGTTTACAGGGAAAAGGGAACCAGGGATGTAGAAATTATAGCTTTTAGATCATATTGTACAGGTTTTCTCTGTGTCTAAATGTTACAAGGGTGAACACCACCAGTTTTAGAATTCATGTTGTAAAAGCGCATTAGTAAAACTTGAAATAAAGTATAGTTAAGACAATACTAAGTAGAAATGAAATTACATTTATCTAGAAATAAAGCCATGACTGGCTAACAAAAAAGAATATTGCCCCACAAACTATTGGATGAAACATCAAAAACTCCATAATTTACCCTTAATCCAAGACATTTTCAGTCTACATAGCAAAGGACCTAGATTAAATTGGTATGTTCTAGGAAGCATGATAACTTGTTCTTTGTGGAATTGCAAATAAATGTATTATCCCATATATTTTCTTTCTCTTGAATGATATACGGACAGAGAGAAAATTCTTCCTCTGGCAAACAAATCGTATTAATCTGTGACATTGATTAAATTGGTGTCATTTCCTGCTCTTCCACAATGGTCTTTTTTTCCCCTTAATACATTAACTTGTTGCAAAATGAAAACCCTGACCCTAAATTCAAGTTCTCTTTAGTGCTCTATTTTCCTACTTTAGTGACAGTATCACAGTGATCAAGTTCATCAATGTTGGGAAAATATGTGAAAAATCAACATTATATTAAGGTGAAAATATCCTTTGAGCTATTTTAATAATATGGATTAAAAGGACCAACGTCTAAGTCATTAAAATGAAGCATCCTCTTCCCCATCAACCAACAACGTGAACAAAGGAGGTAACATGGACTTACAGGAGACGCACTCGGCTAGGATTAAAAGCCTGGCTTCTGGTCTTGGTTCTGCCACTGACTAACTGTGTCACCTTGCACATGTCACTTAAACTCAATTTTCCTCGGTTTTCTTATTTGTGGGAAAATATAATTATATATTCCTAGCCTTCCTAATGGGATGTTGGGATGATCAAACTAAGTGATCTATGAGAGAAGATGAAAGCACATTTCCAAATATAGTTTTATACACATAAGTGAGGAATAAGTATTATGCAGTTTTTTATTTCCCAATTTTTATATGTGAAAAAGCATCTTCCAAACCAATAGCAAGCACTGACATGGATGAAAGCAGTATATTGGCTCCAAAACTAATTTTTTCTTTAAAATATAAACTTTCGTTTAACCTAAAAAAGGGAGAAAATTCAATGAAACTGATTTGCAAATCGGGTTATCATAAATTAAATAAATTACGCCGATCTTACCCTATTCCCGTATCCACAAAAATAAATTAATTAAATTGCTTCTCTGTGAATTCTGAGTTTAGGAGCCGATTCTTTATTCAAAGGTGAGGTTTTAGTGGGATTAGAGAAATCATCTCCAAATATATTGCTCAGATATTGAATCTTCTCATTTTTAAAGAAAAACATACTTGAAATCTGAGAGGAATTGATTAAATTTAAGACATTAAAAAATAATTTCTAATAAATACCAGGTTATATATCTTTATTATATTCATAAAGAAATACAAATTCACTCCTTTCCAATCTAAGAAAGACAAGTCACTTTTCTTCCCTCTATTTTTTAAGACCCTCTCCCCCGAAAATGCAATGTCATTTATCATTGATATTGCTGTAAAATGAACGTGCAGCCAGGGGATCGCTAAGGATTTGATATTGCTAGGATTTTATTTTTAGAGACAACTAGATCTGCTGATGGTTGCCATGGATATTTCCAGCAGAATTTAGCACTTTAGGAAGCTTATAATCATCACTCATAACTGGGGAAGGGAAGGGTTCAGGAAGATCTCTTTCTGACATAAAAAGGCTCTGCTGTTTGTCCTTAAAAGGAAACTCTGGCTCCTGTGGGTCCTCTTCTGCAGTCACTTACATCCAGAAGTGTGCATGAGAGGTTTATGACCAGTTAGTTTACTTCATTCCAGTTGCAGTTTCTTTTAGGATACACAAAAGGAGGTGCCACCAAAACAAAGGTCATACCTTGGTACTGTTTGACCTGAAAAAGTAGGAGTCTTTCCATTACAGGTGCCCCTCTGTTCCAACAACTGGTGATGGGGCCAGGCCAATTCAGAGAGTTAAGTGACTTCTTTTTGTGCACCAGCATCCCCCTTCAGAGAGCATAAGTGTGCCAAGTTTGCAGCTGACCAAACACCTAGGTTGTACTGGAATTATTCTATGCAACACTGATCCTTCTACAAATGCATTTCTTCTGAAAGATATTGATTACCCTTCTTACAACAAAACTATTTCTTTTTTAATTGCAAATAGGGCTCCTGGTGTTTTTTACTTTTTACTTTTTGTATATATCACAGCACATGATTTTCCACTTTTTATTTCATTTATTTTACCAGAATTAGCTTTTTTTATCCTAATAGAGACAAAGTTTGTAATCTCTAAATAACACGTGATTTGTCTGACTATAGCACTTATACCTTGAAAAGCATCTTAATTTTCCCCACAACTTCATTGAGTCATCTCGAGACGGAAGTTGCTTCTTGGTTTAAAATTCGGTCCTCAAGAAACCTTTAGCTGTGAAGCAAAAGCACAGAGTGAATTTTTACAAAAGACAGGGATATCTAGAATGGTCGTGACAGACACAGACAACACTAAGAGCAAGAAGTTGGTGTTTCCCTGTTTTACTTAAGGTTAAGGAGATTTTTGGTGACTCTGAACTCTTTATCACTTCAGTTTAAAGGAAGAGTATCCAAGACTAAGGGGTAGTGATTGTCTTTGCTCCTTAATGTTGCCCATATTGTAATTAATCACACTAGTAGATGCGTATTTTCAGCATATCAGTGGATTTAATTTTGTGGATCACACACATTAAGATAGTCATATTGTGGGAATATTATAGCTGGTAACCAGCTGATATTGATTCTTATTATAGGAACGGTTGTGATGATCGTGGTGATAAAGGTAGTGAACTAGGTTGGTGGTGATGTGAAATAAAATGAAATAATATACTATATTGTGCCCAATTTATTAGAAATGGTTTGATCAGCGTTTTGTTTCATTAATATATCATAAAGATGTTTATAGTATTTTTTTACTTTATTATTTAAATCATAACTAATAATATTTTTAAAAACTTATTTTCATTGCTGCAAAGTCTAATATTCCAAAAGCAGCCAACTACAGCTATATATGTGTTTATAACTCTATGTGTGACAGAGTGATTTTCCCTCTTTTTGAGCTTGGAGCTGGAAGTAAAAGAAAGCTCAATGAATAATTATGAGCTGTCTCTTTAATAATAACTTGCCTTTGATGTAACACAAGAATGAATGAGTGAAACATATTCTCATTGAATATGACACATTGATGTTTTCTGTATGTTCCATGTTGTTGTTATTATTAAAGATATACCCTTTAAATCAAAAACATTTAATCAAATGATTCCTTATCTGATACGTAGATTGACAGCATTTTCTTAATTCGTTGCCCTGTACATAACTATACATTTGGTAACCTAGACGAAGTTGAAATATTAAATCCTTGTGGCATTCAGCATGTGAATATGATTCTTGTTTGATTGTGTCTGTATATTTGTTGGTGATGTGCTCAGGTGCTCCCACTACCAATTAATGTGTGTGCTGATATCCTAAGAAAAACACATCTGATGTTAAAGGAAATAAATTTCTTGCCTGAAAAAATAAAAACCTAATAAAATTAATTTCAAGATAAAAAATAGAGTACTTGGAGATATGTCTTGTTTCTAACTATATGTTGCATGCTGTGTTGGTGATTTGCTAATGTGTCCTTTTTTTCTGTTCTACCCAAATCTCTCTGGAATATCTAATGAACAAATAAAAATTCTTGGGCTAAAGGTTGTATAAATTGAGCTGAAATACATGAGATTTGTATAAAAAATGCTTGTAAATCTGTCTTGAGTTTTACTCTATGTAAAAATGTGTCTTGGTTTTGTGATTGTATACAAGAAGTATCTTGATAACTTATGCAAATTGTGCTGTATAAAGGCTGTGGCCTCAGCCTTACTAATAAATATTGAAAATATCAACTTCGACTTCTTGTGTTTATCAACTTGATAGATTGATACTTAATATAGACATGGAACTTTCTGGAACATTTTCTCTGAAAATTATATGATGGATACATTCACTCACCCAGTTTAAAAAGTATGTTTTCAACAGCACGGTTACAGAAACAGAATTAAACAAATGTATAGCTTAATAAATTATTATATCAGACATTCTTATAACCACCACCCAGATCAAGAAATTGAACTTTAACATATTTGATACATTTTAATACATTGAAGTTGTTACTCTTATTAATCCTCAAATTTACCCTCTTGGGCCAGGGGGTACATCTTTGAGTGGACTTAACATGTATCTTAGTTTATTCGATAACTTTCTCTCTGTGGCAAGAATGTTATATATCATTTCTTTAACCTTAAAACAGTATGGGAAATCTACTTAACTTGAATTTTTACTTTTATTTTTCTTTCTATTTACCTCTGTAAAATAATTAAATTTAGGAATGCATTGAACTGATTGATCAACTTTTATCTAATGTGCTATCCCTTCTCAATGTTTTGCTAAGATCAAGTGTAACATAGATGCCAATACCAAAAGCCAAAATTTAACAAACCCAATCTAACTGTATAAAAGTGGTAGACTCACGGCCATGTTGAATTATCCCAGTTACACAAGATTATTTCAATATTGGAAAATGAATTAATGAAATCCAGTACATTAATATATTAAAGTATAAAAATCATAAGGTGGAGGAAAACATTTGATAAAATCCAACATCTATTTATATCTATAAATTGAACAACTGAACAAAATAGTGAGACCAGCCGACTCGCACAGGAATGGACACTTCATATCTAACAGAGGAGATAAAGCAAAGCTGCAGAAAAGCAGGAACTTTCTAAGCACGGGTCAGTTGGGTAGCCACTTGAGAAAGCTGTTTGGCAGAATAAGGTTAATTAGAACATGTGTAGCCTGTTTTGAGTGGAATGATGGGGACAGAACCAGTTTTTTTTAATGGATTCAACAAATATTTAATTCTTTTTAGACCTTTGGATTGTATCAAGGGTAGACTGAAAACTCTTGGACCAAAGTGGACCCTGCAGTCCACAGGTAGAATTTCTTCATTTTGGAGCCTAAGCTTTTGAAAGGTTTTTAGGACTTTCAGCTGATGAGATCAGCCACACCCACGCAGATTATTGAGGATAATCAACTTACTTAAAGTCAGCTGTTTAGAGATGTTAAATATCTCTACAAAATGCCATCACAGCAATGCCTCCAGTCGTGTTTGGATGAGTAACTGGGTGCTACAGCCTAGCCAAGCTGATACAGAAAGCTGCTCACCACAGGTAGGATGGAGAAGTCTAAAGTTTTTTGTTTTGGTTGGTTGGTTGGTTCGTTCGCTGGTGGATTGGTTTGGTTTGTTCTTTGTTTTTAACGCCTCTGTGGTTTTTTTTTTTATTTTCTTAACATCTTTATTAGAGTATAATTGCTTTACAATAGAGTGTTAGTTTCTGCTTTATAACAAAGTGAATCAGCCATACATATACATATATCCCGATATCTCCCCTTTCTTGCGTTTCCCTCCCACCCTCCCTAACCCACCCCTCTAGGTGGTCACAAAGCACGGAGCTGATCTGCCTAGGCTATGCGACTGCTTCCCACTAGCTATCTATTTTACATTTGGTAGTGTATATATATTCATGTCACTCTCTCACTTCGTCCTAGCTTACCCTTCCCCCTCCCTGTGTCCTCAAGTCCATTCTCTACGTCTGTGTCTTTATTCCCGTCCTGCCCCTAGGTTCTGCAGAACCTTTTTCCTTTTCTTTTTAGATTCCATATATATGTGTTAGCATACGGTATTTGTTTTTCTCTTTCTGACTTACTTCACTCTGTATGACAGACTCTAGGTCCTTCCACCTCACTACAAATATCTCAATTTCATTTCTTTTTATGGCTGAGAAATATTCCATTGTATATATGTGCCACATCTTCTTTATCCATTCATCTATCGATGGAAACTTAGTTTACTTCCATGTCCTGGCTATTGTAAATAGAGCTGCAATGAACACTGTGGTACATGACTCTTTTTGAGTTATGGTTTTCTCAGGGTATAGGACCAGTAGTGGGATTGCTGAGTCGTATGGTAGTTCTATTTTTAGTTTTTTAAGGAACCTCCATACTGTTCTCCATGTGGCTGTATCAATTTACATTCCCACCAGCAGTGTAGGAGCGTTCCCTTTACTCCACACCCTCTCTGGCATTTATTGTTTGTAGATTTTTTGATGATGGCTGTTCTGACTGGTGTGAAGTGATACCTCGTAATTTTGATTTGCATTTCTCTAATGATTAGTGATGTTGAGCATCCTTTCATGTGTTTGTTGGCAATCTGTATATCTTCTTTGGAGAAATGTCTATTTAGGTCTTCTGCCCACTTTTGGATTGCGTTGTTTGTTTTTTTGATATTAAGCTGCATGAGCTGCTTGTAAATTTTGGAGATTAATCCTTTGTCCGTTGCTTCGTTTTCAAATATTTTCTCCCATTCTGAGGGTTGTCTTTTCTTTTCTTTTTTTTTTTTAACATCTTTATTGGAGTATAATTGCTTTACAGTGGTGTGTTAGTTTCTGCTTTATAACAATGTGAATCAGCTATACATATACATATATCCTGATATCTCTTCCTTCTTGCGGCTCCTTCCCTCCCACCCTCTCTATCCCACCCCTCTAGGTGGTCACAAAGCACCGAGCTGATCTCCCTGTGCTATGCGGCTTCTTCCCACTAGCTATCGGTTTTACATTTGGTAGTGTATATATGTACATGCCACTCTCTCACTTCGTCCCAGCTTACCCTTTCCCCTCCCCGTGTCCTCAAGTCCCTTCTCTAGTAGGTCTGCGTCTTTATTCCCATCCTGCCCCTAGGTTCTTCATGACACTTTTTTTTTAAGAGTTCATATATATGTGTTAGCATACAGTATTTGTTTTTCTCTTTCTGACTTACTTCATTCACTCTGTATGACAGACTCTAGGTCCATCCACCTCACTTCAAAAAACTCAATTTCGTTTCTTTTTATGGCTGAGTAATATTCCATTGTATAGATGTGCCACATCTTCTTTATCCATTCATCTGCTGATGGACACTTAGGTTGCTTCCATGTCCTGGCTTTGTAAATAGAGCTGCAATGAACATTTTGGTACATGACTCTTTCTGAATTATGGTTTTCTCAGGGTATATGCCCAGTAGTGGGATTGCTGGGTCATATGGTAGTTCTATTTTTAGTTTTTTAAGGCCAATAACAATTTTTACAATGATTTCCTGGCCATATGCATATGTATATCCCCATATCCCCTCCCTCTTGCGTCTCCCTCCCACCCTTCCTATTCCACTCTTCTAGCTGGTCACGGATCACTGAGGTGATCTCCCTGTGCTATGTGACTGCTTCCCACTAGCTATCTCTTTTACATTTGGTAGTGTATTTATGTCTATATATACACTACCACTCTCTCACTTTGTCCCAACTTACCCTTCCCCCTCCCCTTGTCCTCAAGTCCATTCTCTAGTAGGTCTGTGTCTTTATTCCCATCCTGCCCCTAGGTTCTTCATGACCTTTTTTTTTTTTTTTAGATTCCATATATATGTGTTAACATACGGTATTTGTTTTTCTCTTTCTGACTTACTTCATTCTGTATGACAGACGCTAGGTCCATCCACTTCACTACAAATAACTCAGTTTTGTTTCTTTTTATGGCTGAGTAATATTCCATTGTATATATGTGCCACATCTTCTTTATCCATTCATCTGTCAATGTCAAGTTGCTTCCATGTCCTGGCTATTGTAAATAGAGCTGCAATGAACACTGTGGTACATGACTCTTTTTGAGTTATGGTTTTCTCAGGGTATATGACCAGTAGTGGGATTGCTGGGTCATATGGTAGTTCTATTTTTAGTTTTTTAGGGAACCTCCATACTGTTCTCCATAGTGGCTATATCAATTTACATTCCCACCAGCAGTGTAGGAGCGTTCCCTTTACTCCACACCCTCTCTGGCATTTATTGTTTGTAGATTTTTGATGATGGCCATTCTGACTGGTTTGAGGTGATATCTCATTGTAGTTTTGATTTGCATTGTGCTAATGATTAATGATGTTGAGCATTCTTTCATGTGTTTGTTGGCAATCTGTATATCTTCTTTGGAGAAATGTCTATTTAGGTCTTCTGCCCATTTTTGGATTGGGTTGTTTGTTTTTTTTGATATTGAGCTGCATGAGCTGCTTGTAAATTTTGGGGATTAATCCTTTCTCCGTTGCTTCATTTGCAAATATTTTCTCCCATTCTGAGGGTTGTCTTTTGGCCTTGTTTATGGTTTCCTTTGCTGTGCAAATGCTTTTAAGTTTCCTTAGGTCACATTTGTTTATTTTTGTTTTTATTTCCATTTCTCTAGGAGGTGGGTCAAAAAGGATCTTGCTGTGATTGATGTCACAGAGTCTTCTATGTTTTTCTCTAAGAGTTTTACAGTCTCTGGCCTTACATTTAGGTCTTCAAACCATTTCGAGTGTTTTTTTGTGTATGGAGTTAGGGAGTGTTCTAATTTCATTCTTTTATACGTATCTGTCCAGTTTTCCCAGCACCACTTATTGAAGAGGCTGTCTTTTCTCCATTGCATTTTCTTGCCTCCTTTATCAAAGATAAGGTGATCATATGTGTGTGGGTTTATCTCTAGGCTTTCTATCCTGTTCCACTGATCTATATTTCTGTTTTTGTGCCAGTACCATACTGTCTTGATTACTGTAGCTTTGTATTAGAGTCTGAAGTCCGGGAGCCTGATTCCTCCAGCTCCGTTTTTCTTTCTCAACATTTTTTTTGGCTATTTGGCATCTTTTGTGTTTCCATACAAATTGTGAAATTTTTTGTTCTAGTTCTGTGTAAAATGCCATTGGTAGTTTGATAGGGATTGCATTGAATCTGTAGATTGCTTTGGGTGGTATAGTTATTTTCACAATGCTGATTCTTCCAATCCAAGAACATGGTATATCTCTCCATTTCTTTGTATCATCTTTAATTTCTTTCATCAGTGTCTTATAGTTTTCTGCATACAGGTCTTTTGTCTCCTTAGGTAGGTTTATTCCTAGGTATTTTATTCTTTTTGTTGCAATGCTAAATGGAAGAGTTTCTTTAATTTCTCTTTCAGATTTTTCATCATTAGTGTATAGGAATGCAAGAGATTTCTGTGCATTAATTTTGTATCCTGCTACTTTACCAGATTCATTGATTAGCTCTAGTAGTTTTCTGGTAGCATCTTTAAGATTCTCTATGTATAGTATCACGTCATCTGCAAACAGGGACAGCTTTACTTCTTTTCTGATTTGGATTCCTTTTATTTCTTTTCCTTCTTGGATTGCTGTGGCTAACACTTCCAAAACTATGTTGAATAATAGTGGTGAGAGTTGGCAACCTTGTCATGTTCCTGATCTTAGAGGAAATGGTTTTAGTTTTTCACCATTGAGAACATTGTTGGCTGGTGGTTTGTCATATATGGCCTTTATTATGTTGAGGTAATTTCCCTCTATACCTACTTTCTGGAGGGTTTTTATCATAAATGGGTGTTGAATTTTGTCAAAAGCTTTAATTGCATCTATTGAGATGATCATATGGTTTTTATCCTTCAGTTGGTTAATATGGTGTATCACATTGATTGATTTGCGTATATTGAAGAATCCTTGCATTCCTGGGATAAACCCCACTTGATCATGGTGTATGATCCTTTTAATGTGCCGTTGGATTCTGTTTGATAGTATTTTGTTGAGGATTTTTGCATCTTTGTTCATCAGTGATATTGGCCTGTAGCTTTCTTTTTTTGTGACATCTTTGTCTGGTTTTGGTATCAGGGTGATGGTGGCCATGTAAAATGAGTTTGGGAGTATTCCGCCTTCTGCTATATTTTGGAAGATTTTGAGAAGGATGGGTGTTAGCTCTTCTCTAAATGTTTGATAGAATTCGCCTGTGAAGCCATCTGGTCCTGGGCTTTTGTTTGTTGGAAGATTTTTAATCACAGTCTCAATTTCAGTGCTTGTGATTGGTCTGTTTATATTTTCTATTTCTTCCTGGTTCAGTCTTGGAAGGTTGTGCTTTTCTAAGAATTTGTCCATTTCTTCCAGGTTGTCCATTTTATTGGCATATAGTTGCTTGTAGTAATCTTTCATAATCCTTTGTATTTCTGCAGTGTCAGTTACTTCTCCTTTTTCATTTCTAATTCTGTTGTTTTGAGTCTTCTCCCTTTTTTTCTTGATGAGTCTGGCTAATGGTCTATCAATTTTGTTCATCTTCTCAAAGAACCAGCTTTTAGTTTTATTTACCTTTGCTATGGTTTCCTTCATTTCTTTTTCATTTATTTCTGATTTCATCTTTATGATTTCTTTCCTTCTGCTAACTTTGGGTTTTTTTAAATTATTCTTTCTTTAATTGCTTTAGATGTAAGGTTAGGTCGTTTATTTGAGATTTTTCTTTTTTCTTGAGGTAGTATTGTATTGCTATAAACTTCCCTCTTAGAACTGCTTTTGCTGCATTCCTTAGATTTTGGCTCATCATGTTTCCATTGTCAGTTGTTTCTAGGTATTTTTTAATTTCCTCTTTCATTTCTTCAGTGATCTCTTGGTTATTTAGGAGTGTATTGTTTAGCCTTCATATGTTTGTATTTTTTACAGTTTTTTTCTTGTAATTGATATCTAGTCTTATAGCATTCTGGTAGGAGAAGATACTTGATATGATTTCAATTTTCTTAAATTTACCAAGGCTTGATTTGTGACCCAAGATAAGATCTATCCTGGGGGATGTTCCAGGAGCACTTGAGAAGAAAGTGTATTCTGTTGTTTTTGGATGGAATGTCCTATAAATATCAATTAAGCCCACCTTGTTTAATATATCATTTGAAGCTTGTGTTTCCTTATTTATTTTCCTTTTGGATGATCTGTCCATTGGTGAAAGTGGGGTGTTAAAGTCCCCCACTATGATTGTGTTACTGTCAATTTACCCTTTTGTGGCTGTTAGCATTTGCCTTATGTATTGAGGTGCTCCTATGTTGGGTGCATAAATATTTACAATTGTTATATCTTCTTCTTGGATTGATCCCTTCATCATTATGTAGTGTCCTTCTTTGTTTCTTGTAATAGTCTTTATTTTAAAGTTTATTTTGTCTGTTATGAGAATTGCTCCTCCAGCTTTCTTTTGATTTCCATTTGCATGGAATATCTTTTTCCATCCCCTCACTTTCAGTCTGTATGTGTCTCTAGGTCTGAAGTGGGTCTCTTGTAGACAGCATATATATGGGTCTTGTTTTTGTGTCCTTTCAGCCAGTCTATGTCTTTTGGTTGGAGCATTTGATCCATTTCATTTAAGGTAATTATTGATATGTATTTTCCTTTTACCATTTTCTTCATTGTTTTGGGTTTGTTATTGTAGGTCTTTTCCTTCTCTTGTGTTTCCTGCCTAGAGAAGTTCCTTTAGCATTTGTTGTAAAGCTGGTTATGTGGTGCTGCAGTCTCTTAGCTTTTACTTGTCTGTAAAGGTTTTAATGTCTCCGTCAAATCTGAATGAGATCCTTGCTGGGTAGAGTAATCTTGGTTGTGGTTTTTTTCCCTTTCATCACTTTAAATATGTCCTGCCACACCCTTCTGGCTTGAAGAGTTTCTGCTGAAAGAAACTGTTAACCTTATGGGGATTCCCTTGTATGGTATTTGTTGTGTTTCCTTTGCTGCTTTAAAATTTTTTCTTTGTACATAATTTTTGATAGTTTGATTAACATGTGTCGGTGTGATTCTCCTTGGATTTATCCTTTAATGGGACTCTCTGTGCTTCCTGGACTTTATTGACTATTTCATTTTCCATATTAGAGTAGTTTCCAACTATAATCTCTTCAAATATTTTCTCAGTCCCTTTCTTTTTCACTTCTTCTTCTGGGACCCCTATAGTTCGAATGTTGGTGTGTTTAATGTTGTCCAAGAGGTCTCTGAGCCTGCCCTCAATTCTATTCATTCTTTTTTCTTTATTCTGTTCTGTGGTAGTTATTTCCACAGTTTTTTCTTCCAGGTCACTTATCCGCTCTTCTGCCTCAGTTATTCTGCTATTGATTCCTTCTAGAGAATTTTCAATTTCATTTATTGTGTTGTTCATCATTGTTTGTTTGCTCTTTAGTATTTCTAGATCCTTGTGAAACGTTTCTTGTATTTTCTCCTTTCTATTTCCAAGATTTTGGATCATCTTTACTGTCATTCCTCTGAATTCTTTTTCAGGTAGACTGCCTATTTCCTCTTCATTTGTTTGGCCTGGTGGGTTTTTACCTTTCTCCTTCATCTGGTGCATATTTCTCTGTCTTCTCATTTTGCTTAACTTACTGTGTTTGGGGTCTCCTTTTCTCAGGCTGCAAGTTCATAGTTCCCGTTGTTTTTGATGTCTGCCCCCAGGGTTGGTTCAGTGGGTTGTGTAGGCTTCCTGGTGGAAGGGACTGGTGCCTCTGTTCTGATGGATGAGGCTGTATCTTGTCTTTCTTCTGGGCAGGACCTCGTCCAGTGGTGTGTTCTGTGATGTCTGTAAGCTTATTATGATTCTAGGCAGCCTCTCTGCTAATTGGTGGGGTTGTGTTACTGTCTTGCTAGTTGTTTGGCATGGTATGTCCAGCACTGGAGCTTGCTGGTCGTTGAGTGAATCTGGTTCTTAGCACTGAGATGGAGATCTCTGGGAGAACTCTTGCCGATTGGTATTACAAGGGGCCAGGAGGTCTCTGGTGGACCAATGTCCTGGAGTTGGCTCTCCCACCTCAGAGGCTCAGGCCTGACACCCAGCCAGCGTACCAAGACCCTGTCAGCCACACGGCTCAGAAGAAAAGGAAGAAAAGAAAGAAAAAATAAAGAAAGAAAAAGATAAAATAAAATAAATACAGTTATTAAAATTAAAAAATTTAAATTTATTAAAATTAAAAAATTTAAAAGTAATTTAAAAAAAAGCAGCCAAACCAATAAACAAATCCAATTATAACAAGTGCTAAAAACTATAATAAAAAAAAATGAACAGACAGAACCCTAGGACAAATGGTAAAAGCAAAGCTATACAGGCAAAATCGTTCAAAGAAGCATACACATACACATTCTGAAAAAGAGAAAAAGGAATAAAAAATAGAGAGAGAGAGAGCGCAACCAAATCATAAACAAATCTATCAATGATAATAAGCTCTAAATACTAAACTAAGATAAACATAAAACTTGGAACAAATTAGATGCGGAAAACAAACCCCAAGTCTAGAGTTGCTTCCAAAGTCCACCACCTCATTTTTGGGACGATTCATTGTCTATTCAGGTATTCCACAGATTCAGGGTACATCAAGTTGATTGTGGAGATTTAATCTGCTGCTCCTGAGGCTGCTGGGAGAGATTTCCCTTTCCCTTCTTTGTTCACACAGCTCCTGGGGTTCAGCTTTCGATTTGGCCCCGACTCTGCACGTAGGTCACCTGAGAGCATCTGTTCCCCACCCAGACAGGACGGGTTTAAAGTAGCAGCTGATTAGGGGACTCTGGCTCACTCAGGCTGGGGGGAGGAGGGGTATGGATGCGGGGCAAGCCTGTGGCGGCAGAGGCTGGCATGATGTTGCAACAGCCTGAGGCGCACCGTGTGTTCTCCCGGGGAAGTTGTCCCTGGATCTAGGGACCCTGGCAGTGGCGGGCTGCACAGGCTCTCGGGAGGGGAGGTGGGGATAGTGACCTGTGCTTGCACACAGGTTTCTTGGTGGCTGCAGCAGCAGCCTTAGCATTTCATGCCCATCTCTGGTGTCCGTGCTGATAGCCACGGCTCGCGTCATCTCTGGAGCTCATTTAGGCAGTGCTCTGAATCCCCTCTCCTTGTGCACCCCGAAACAATGGTCTCTTGCCTCTTCGGCAGCGTCAGACTTTTTCCTGGACTCCCTCCTGGCTAGCTGTGGCACAGTAGCCCCTTCAGGCTGTGTTCACGCAGCCAACCCCAGTCCTCTCCCTGGGATCTGACCGAAGCCCAAGCCTCAGCTCCCAGCCCCTGCCCACCCCGGCAGGTGAGCAGACAAGCCTCTCAGGCTGGTGAGTGCTGGTTGGCACCTATCCTCTGTGCGGGAATCTCTCCGCTTTGCCCTCCGCACCCCTGTTGCTGCACTCTCCTCCACGGCTCTGAAGCTTCTCCCCTCTGCCACCCACAGTTTCCGCCCGTGAAGGGGCTTCCTAGTGTGTAGAAACCTTTCCTCCTTCACAGCTCCCTCCCAGAGGTGCAGGTCCTGTCCCTATTCTTTTGTCTCTGTTTTTCCTTTTTCCTTTTGCCCTACCCAGGTACGTGGGAAGTTTCTTGCCTTTTGGGAAGTCTGATGTCTTCTGCCAGCGTTCAGCAGGTGTTCTGTAGGAGTTGTTCCACATGTAGATGTATTTTTGATATATTTGTGGGGAGGAAGGTGATCTCCATTTCTTACTCCTCTACCATCTTGAAGGTCCTCCCTTTGGTTTGGTTTTCAAAATGAAAGAAGACTGAGTAAATTGCAATGTCAATGGAAAAAGCAAATTTGAGAGGGAGTGATTCTCTACACTCCCTCTACATATAAAGAACAAACAAATAATTTTGAGTGTATGATATGAGAAGATGGAATGTTAATACTTGTTCAGCAACTCCTCTTTAAGAGGGAAAGAAAAATTTTTCTAAGGATTGATTCCCAGCCTTGACTATACATTAAAATCATATGAGGAGCTTTCAAAAACATGGATACCCAAACTCCAACCCAGACTATTTAAACCAGGATCTCTGGTGTTTGAGCCCAGGCAGAAGTATTTTTTGAAAGCTCCCCAGGTGCTATTATCAATGTGGAGCCAAGGTTTAAAACTACTACCCTAATGAAACAAAAAAAAGAAAGGGAGATCATTAGTACAGAAGTAGACATTGTAAGTTTGATAGGAAGAGGTTAAGAGTCTTTCCTTCTGATGGCTATATTTTTCTCAGTGAACTATGAGGTCATCTGCTTTGAGTGAAGAGGAAATTAATAGAAGTTAGATATTTGAAGAGCAAAGGAGGTTTAAAATAGTCCTGGAAATGAGTGGGAGAGCGAGTAGACAGGAAGAGAAGGATGTTGTGCTGTATTGAAGGCTCTTTGGAGCTTAGTGACAGCACGTAGTCACACCAATCTTCCTTCCCATATGGCTTTCCCCAGCCTTGACTTGGTTTATTTCTAGGAGCAGAGAACAGACACTGTAAATTTTAATTAAATGAATTAGACAAAAAGACAGATGTGCGAGGGAGCACAGGTCTCAGGACCTTTACATTGCCAAACCATAGAAGGTATAACTGTTTTGTTTTGGTTTTTTGGCTGTGTCAGGTCTTAGTTGCGGCACGGGGGATCTTTGTTGAGGGATACAGGTTCTTTCATTGTGGCAAGTGGGCCCTCTTGTTGAGGCACACGAGCTCAGTAGTTGTGGCATGCGGGCTTAGTTGCACCACTGCATGTGGGATCTTAGTTCCCCGACCAGGGATCAAACCCACCCATGTCCCCTGCATTGGAAGGTGGAGTCTTTACCACTGGACCACCTGGGAAGTCCTGGTATAATTGTTAAGGAGGGAAGTAAAGAAAGTGAATGACGATTGGATTGGGTAAAAGAATGACATAAAAAATTAAGTAAGATGGAATAACTAATTCTTCCTGGGAAAATCAGGGAAATTTTAGGGAACTCTGAGTAAAGTCTTAGAAGGGGACTAGAATTTACCGGTTGAAACAAGAGACTAAGAATTAGGCTAAGGGAATATTGTAAACAAGTGTTGTGAAAACGCATTGCTTATTTCAAAAATACTGAGAAACTGTATTTCCCAAGCACAGTTTACAATGGTAAAGAAGACCCAAAAAGAGAGGTTTATAAAGTATCAGGATCAGATTGCATAAACTGTCATAAATTCTGATTTTTGGTAATAAAGGTTTTGCTATAAGTGTTATGATTCCAATGGGACAATATCTGATTCTATCTTTTATTTATCAATTGAAAATTTTGCAAATAATATATTTCTAAACATATTTTAGTCTCTGTTCTTCAAAGAATGTTTCCAAAAATAATAAGAGATTACCATTTTCTTCAAAATATACAGTATTGCACTTAAAAGTTTGAAAAAAGATAGCTGAACCAGAGACAATAACTGATTATTAGCAAAACTGACCAATTTTCCTTCATCAGATGACATTTCTGCTTTCAATGAAGAAAAGTTTCTAATGTGGGGGCCAGCTTTATTCTGTTGAGCTGGAGAATTTAATTTTCTGTTCTACCTGTGAAATTCAAGGAACTATTTTTGTCAATTGATTAGAGCTTTTGAATGCTCCCCATATTCCCTTGAAAGGGACTACTCAAATCTGCTGTAGACCTTGAAAAGAAAGTCACACACTATTGAATTACTTCCTTTTAACAGTAGTTAGGACTTGCAGACTAAATGAATTACAGCTGCCTAGAATATTTGATTCAGTTATGCCTCATTCAGACCCTATCAACTCCTACTTGGATTTCCACAGTAGCTTCTTAATGGCTTTGCCACCTCCTCTCCTTCGAATACATCCCCTGCACAGCCACCTGTGACTTATCTAAAATCCATATCTGACCATAACATGTCCCTTCTAAAACTTCACAGTGGTTCCTATTGCCAAACCATACCAAGAAACCAGACAACATCCTTGACACCTTCTTCTCTTATACTCTCCCCCTCAAATTCAAGCCATTAAAAAAACTTCATCCTTCTGTTTTTCTAATTCTCTCTCACACTTGAACTATTGCAAATGCTTCTTGTTTGGTTCACCCACTTGCATGGGGAGTTGTTTTTCCATTGGTATAAAGTTTCAATTGTGCAAGATGAGTAAATTCTAGAGATCTGCTCTACAAGGTAGTGCCTAGGGTTAACAACACTGAATTGTGCACTTAAAAATGTAAGTGGGTAAATCTCATGTTAGGTGTTCTTATCACTAAAAAGGGAGACATGAGGAAAGTTTTGGAGGCGATGAATATGTTTACTACCTTGATTGTGGTGATGGTTTCCACATTTATATATGTCCAAACTCATTGAATCTTATTCATTAAATATATATCTTTTGTATATCAAGATTATATTAAGAAATTAAAATTAAAGTAAGCTCTAAGGAAAGAGAGGTCAGGGGCCTAGAGGCAGAAAGAAGCCTGTCTAAAGTTTGGCAAAGCTGAATGAAATGTTAAGGCCATTTTGGTCACCAACTTATTTCTTGCTCACCCCCCATCTTCAACATACACACAGACACACACACACACATACACACACACACACACATACACACACACACACATACACACACACACACACACACACACACACACACACACACACACACATACTACATACACACAGACACTTTTCCTTTTCTCTGGAAAGAAAAAGGATAAATACCAGGTGGGATGAAAGTCAGGAGAAACACTGATAGAACAGAGAGTTACATCCCTCTTAGTCTTTATAAGGAGTAAGGTTAGGAGGGAGGTGATGGCTTGTCAGAAAGTGTGATGTGGAAAGGGAGAAGGGGAAAAAGAACTTTGAGGCCAGAATGGTGTTGGTATAACAGTAAAAGATTTTCACGAGTTTCAATACTTTAGAGAATAGGAGGGTGGAAAAATCACTTAAACCTTCTTGGCCTTATGTTATTTCCTTTCTGATTCTAGCATTCATTCAAATCTTAGATAAGTGGACCTTTTTTCTTACAAATTCTGATAGAACATTTCTTGTCATTAAATATTTTTGTCAATGAATTTGATATAAGGTGATCATACAAAATACATTTTACATAATAAAAAAAAATTCACAGTAAAAGCCTATTGAATTTATAAAATATATAGAGAAGAAGGAGAAAATTATTCTCAGATAAACTTTTGTCACCTTATGATCTCAGAATCATCACCTGAGTGATGAAAATACTTGCACTGATGAGGAATCTGAGAAAGAAAAAAAAAATTTTTCAAGAAAATCGGTGTGAAATGCTGATTAGCTAGTGATACAGAAATAAGCTGAAGTTTAGAATCTGAAATGGGAAAAACCCTGAAAGTGAGCTATTGTCGTTAAACTGACCAAAAGCAAATTTAAATTTTAAATGAAATCTTAGAGTTGAGGATGGATAATCTATAACCTCATCTCAAGAAGGTACATGGTAATCAAAGAAGAGTGTCCAGGGGTAGAATAGGTTGATTAACCTTTTCTAAAAAATGTCACTATTAAATATGTCAGAAAACAGCTGGTATAAATTCATAATTTAGAAAGTTACCTGTTATCAATTTTCATACTTTTCAGCATTATCACCATTTCTTCAAGTTGCATTTTTAATTCTTCTTTTGAACAAAGCAAATGCAGGATTTATTCAGGGCCACCATTAAGACAAATTAAGAGATCAGTTATTTCAAGGAATATGAATTTCATGTAGGTAACGACAGTATTTTCAAACAACATTATTCTGGGTACAATAGATTCTATGACATAGTGGAAAAATATTAGACTGTCAGAATAGCTGGATTCTAACAATAGTTTTACCACTAATTAGTGCTATGACACTGTCTCCCTTCTCAAGGCCTGATTTTCCCAGACTAAAGAGTTGAACTACATAATCCACAAGGTTCCCCACAAATCTAACAAAATTGAGAATGCAGTTGCATTCCTGAAACAAAACCTTTCTGCTGACTCATTTGCTCCCATTTTATGTAGTTTCTCCCCCCCACCACCAAATCACTATAAGTAGCCATGTTTTAAAGCAAGATTTTTCTACAAAGTCTGAGTCAAACTCTGAATCTAAATAAGTGTTATCAATAAAGTAAGGCTCACTTTCTGTGGAACTTACTGTGCTTCTGGTTGAATACTGTCTTGCTACATAATTCTGGTATTGACACTTTTCTTCTAAACCTCATGACTTGTTTATATAATTATCATAATTCTTGGTTCTAGATTTTAAACACAATAGAAAGGTATGGGGACAATTAAAAGACAAAGCGGTAAGCATAAACATCATTTAACCTTTGCCCATAAAAAAAAAATCATCTTTGCCCATGATCAAGAAATACCCGTAGTGTGACTGTGGCCATTCCATTCATGTGTCCCTAATGCCAGTTCTAGACTGACCAATGACAAAAGTGGCTAATGTCAACTGAGCCAAATCATTTTGTCTACTTCATTGTTCAGTGCCTCTTCTTTGGTGGATACTTTCTGTTAGGCATTAATATATGATTCAAAAATTATACTCAGTGCCAACTCCCACGTATCCATCCACAGCTATCCCAGACCTTCTCATCTCTGATCTTCCAATCTTTTCCTTCCATGCTCCTGACCAGTCTACTAGGCCATTAGCAAATGTCCAGAAATGTACTTATGTTCTCCCCTTAGGTCACTTCTCCTTCCACAAAGAGTGGGTGATCAGAGTCTCCGTTTGGACTTCTACCCATTGGGAAAGTTTTCTCTCTTCACTATTATCAAGAAATACTGCTCTCCACTGTTATCCAGTTTCAGTTTGCACTCTTATACCCATCCAGAAATTAAGCTTGTGCCTTTTCCTCTTTCTTCAGCTGGTCATAGGGAATTTACCCACAAAGGGGCTCTAGTACAACAATTGTGAATGACATGGGGTCTGGGCCACCTGCCCATGCAGATTGCTTATGCCCTCTGTTGTCATTTAAACTTGATCCCAAATGCACTATTTCTAACTTATTATGGACTGCTGCTCAGCCTTCTGCTTTTTGACGTTGTGGGCCTAAGAGAACTCAACTCATTATGGGCAGTTCCAGACACATGGTCACTTGGTGCCCCTTTGTCAAGTATCATGCCAGGAGATGATTCTCTAATGAAGTAGAATTCTCCACTGCAGATGGCATGGCCTTGTTCCAGAAGCCCAGTAGCATGCATTAGAATTCTCTCACTAAGGTTTGCCATAAACTTGGATTCCATCTTTTCCCACCACTGACACTTCTAACCATATAGAACCTACAAGATTATGTGGCCTGAGTAGCAGGACCGCTTGTACCATAGCCTGGACCAGCTGCAAAACCCTTTTCTACTCTGGGATTTTATTCAAATCTGGTAACCTTCCATATCATTGTACTTAAGTGTCATAACAACATTTCTACGTGCACAATGTGTTCCGGCCAGAACCCCAAATGTTCTACCATGTGTTGTGGTTTCTTTCCTATTATAGGAGTTGTAAGACACATCAATTTGTCTTTTACCTTTCAGGGGATATTGCAAATGTCCCTGGCCACTGGACCCCTAAAAACTTTACTGAAATAGCAGTTCTCTGAAATGTGTCTTAGCAAGGCCTCCAATTTAATAGCCACCAGTTCTTCATAGTGCCTAACTTAGCATCAGTGTAATGTCATCAGTGTAATAATGTGATAATCTGTCCAGATAATATATTCAGAAGAAATCTGAATTATGTCATAGGAGTGAGAGAGTTAATATAGTCCTGGGGGAAAGCCATAAGTAAATGTTGTTGTCCATTCCACAAAAATGCAACTTTTTCCTGATCTTTTGTGATCAAACTTTTTTTTAAAAAGTGCATTCGCAAAACCCATGTCTGTATACCATGCACTTGAAGCCTTATTAGTAAGCTTTAGCAACAATACCGCATATAGCATAGCAATACGACCAGAGCCGTTACTTGCCTGAGCTTATAGTAGTCTGTGGTCACTCTCCACAATCCATTCATTTTCTCTGAGGGCCAGGATGATGAACATTAGGGCCATGCATCCTTTACGTCTGTAATGGTGGTGCTAATTTCTATATTCCTTCCTGTCCCCCAGGGATGCTTTGATTTACTATCTTGGCTGGGAGGAGAGTAGAGGAAATAATTTTGGAGTCTTCCACTTGGTCTTTCCAATAAATTCAAGGACTCAACATGGGGAATATCCCAACTTCCAAGTGACATGCCAATTGTGTATTTGGAGACCAAGAAATGACTCTCAGTTATATCTATTGACACAGTGGAGCCACTCTAAGCCAGATTTTAGCAGGATTCCATTTATTCCATGGCTCCTGTAAACCCCAGAGTAACTAGGGGGTCATGATGATACACTAAATCTACAAGTACCACTGTCAGCTCAGACTCTGTGTCTAATAGTCCTCTGGGTGTTTCCCTCTCCCCAGTGTATAATCACATGGGGAAATGGCTGTAAGTCTCTTGGGGGAAGGACCTGGGGAATCAGTACAGCATATACTTGCTGTGGTGTTACAGACTTGTTCCTCCTGGATGCATGGTCATCTCTTCTGTCGAAGAATTCTGTTTTACGTTTGAGAACTGAGCAGAGAATTGCGAGTTTTTACTGAGACAATAGCCCTCAGCTTCCTGCTCTTCCATTCTAGGCTGCTTCTGATTGTAGAAGTCAAACAGCACACTCAGTGGCTACCTGTCTATTTTGCATGTGGTGGTGTCATGTTCTATTAACAATCTCTGTAACTCCCTGGAGGTCCAGCCCCCTTTGGCTACTACTCCAATCCTATGGGCCCCTTGTTTCTGGCAGTTAATCACTGCCACCTAGACTCAATTACTTCAGGGCTTGTCATCCTCATGGATAGTGATCAGACCAGCTCTATGAGCACTTCTTCTAATGACTGCCCTGTCACTCCGAGATGAACTGCCACTGAACTTATGGATGCTGGTACCCCTAGCAATGCATTCCTGACTGCCCTGCTGAATGCTGGATTCCCCTCAATGCTGGCATCCTCTAATGGGTCTTCTGACCTCACATAACATCAGTTCCACTGGGCCCACATTCCTGAGTCTTCTTCTTCTTCCTCTGCAACCTGCCAGGCAACAAAGGCATTTGCACTTTGCTCAGTGTGAACCACCTTATTCTTAGCTTCTAAGAGCCACTCTTAGTGGTGAGTGTTCCATTTTCTGGGGTCCTTACCAGGTATAAAATCAAACGTTCCAAGAAAATGCTGCCGAGTCAATATATTGCTCTTGTTCAGTTTTTAACTCTGGCCCCGTTGATCAAACAGGCTCAAAACCTAATCCCAGTGGTATTCCCTTGGCTACCACTTGTAGCTTCTTCAGTGTATAACCTCATTCCTCCCTTATCAGGCCCATCATGTCTCTCGTTAAATGATGCTAGAATTTAATCATAGTCATCAGCCTAGTAGCCAGGATGCAGGGAGGGGCAGCGCTTGAGAAGGGCACCTGCTTGGTGTCTTGCAGCCTATTCCTGCCTGGAGAAGCATTAGCTCTTCCTAAGGAGGGACAGCCTCCTCCCCTCTGTGAGTCCCCAAGGTCAGAGGGATCTGAAGAACTGCTATTCTCAGGGATGTTGTTAAAACAAAAATTGCACAGGAAAACTTTATTCAAGGCTGTTGAAATAGGGGAGAGAGGCCAGAACTCATCTGACCTCAACCCCATGGAAACAAATGTCAAGAGGGTTTTTCAGCTCTGGGGTGAGCTAGCAGAAGTGTGCTGGAGGATGTCAGGGGCAGGGTTGACAATGGGATGTGTCTAGCACATTGAGTCATTCCTGAGTTCACAAATGTTTTTTCTCTGTTATTAGGCCTTCTGTATAATTGGTGCCCATGGAAGTTAGGCTCCTACTTTCCCAGAGAAACTGGGAGATGATGCCCTAGCTTCCTGATGATTAGGTTTTGAAAGGATGGCTCCCAGTTCATCCCAGAAAGACTTTCCTGGGTTGTAAAGCAGTCAAGATGTTTTTTTAAAGGATTTACATAGGAAAAGGACAAAGAAAAATGTATAACACATTTTCTAAAGTAAATGCTCTAAGGAAAGAGAGGTCAGGGGCTTAGAGGCAGGATGAAGCCTGTCTAAAGTTTAGTCAAGGAGAGGGGAGCGTTAAGGCCATTTTGGTCAGCATTTCCAAGGTTCACGTTTTCCCAGCCACTGCCCTGACCTCAGGGTACCAGTACTGTCTGCGCTGAACATTAATTTGTCTCTGGAGCTCTGCAGTTCTAAATATGAAATCTGGGTCAGCTCCTCTACTGCATCTGCTCTTCCAATACAGGAAACAAGGGCTTCTACTGCACACTACAACAGTGGTCCTCCAGCCATCACATTTTAGTTATTTGCTAACTGCCCTCAATTTGTCTTTGTCCTTCTATAAAGCCTCAATTTAATTCAGTAGTAAACAGTCAACTGTGCTGTCCTTGTAGGCTTTTTTAACCCTATATCTTTAAAATGCCTTAATCATCACACCAGCAAGGACATTCCTCTCCATCGAGACATTTTCCTGAGTCACCACTCGTGAAATCATGGCAATTGGGCTGCCTCTTTATGCAGGAACTTTCTTTGCCTCACATTTCATTCAAGATGAGGTCTCACTTGCCAGCTGGACAGTGACCCCAAACCACATCTCGTCACCTGTGTACAATTTGTGTCAGTTTGTGTCTTCCAAGAAGAAGACATCTGGAGTAGACACCTGGGCAGGATTGGATGTGTCAGGGATTTAGGGTATTGCCTGTGAAGGATAAGGCAGGGGGGAGGAGAAGCAGGCAGGGAGAGCATTCAGGCTGAGATGCAAGGGTGGCAACTGTGGAGACAGAGAAGAAAAGGAAGGCTGCGCAAGGAAGGGAGCCTCGGATCACAGAAGAAGTCTGAGAAAATCTTGGACAAGCTAAGGGGAGGCTCCAAGGAAACTTTGTTTCTTAGAAGTATGACTTCAGGCAGGCCTGGGCTGGGTCTCATCCCCTGCCCTGCTTAGCCATTGGCTGGGAGTAGTTGGGATGCATGGCTTCAGGGCGCATGGGGGTAGCTCATTAATGTGCTTGATCCGCTCGGCTCCACACAGCAGGTTTTCATGAAGGCGTGGCCACTTCCACAGCTACCACAACTCATATGCAAGAATCCACTGTAGGACACAGAAACAGGCTAGAGAAGTTTAATGGTAATTAAAACTTAAGACTATGGAAAAATTGGGATTAGGTCTAGAATTAGAAACCAGTGTACCTCATATTCCATTCTACTTTGGAAAATACTGAACATGACTTTTTGTTTGTTTAAGTAAAATTTAGATATTTAACCCAAATGAGTATGTTTCCCTCAAATAGTCTATTTCTTACACCAAATACGATGCATAGGTAAAGTTTGCCCTTTAAAAAATTACACAATTTGCAATTGTATAATTGTATAAATGTGCAATTAAAGAGAGATACAATGTTTCAACTGTAGCTTCAAGTCTGGTGATCTTGGAGTTTTCAGAAATATGCTGTGTGAACTATGTTATCTACTTATTCCTTTAGCTCAGAGGAGAGGCTTTTGAAATGTTTCCCAAAGTCAGAAATTTAGTGGTCTTAGGTTAGAATCTGCAACCTCTAATTTTAGTGTTCTGATAAGTTTCCTTTTGAGAAAAAGATTTTTTATTTTTGGAATTTCTGTTTGCTTACTAAAAAAAAACAGTTTTGGAAAACAAATCATGCCTTCTAGCCAAATAGATTCAAATAATTTGAGAAGTTTGAGTGCAGGAATAGGGTTAAGCTTTTTTAAAAAAATCAGATGTGAATCTGATAGTAAAAATTTTAGGAAGCATAAGTGTTTATGTCTTTATTACTTGTAATAAATAAAAATAATCAAAAATTATACGAAGAGAACACTAAAAATGCTAAGAATAATGCTGGCCAAGTGCTTTATTTGTTGATGAGTAAACAAGAACAGCCCTTTTTAACACATGATTTTGGATGGCTTGATGTTCTTTTAATGTATGAAAAAAATGTTTGAGCCTAGTGTAAACTTGCTTTTGGTCCCTGAATTTTAATACTGGCTTTTAATGATAGTGCAGCAGACATTTAGTAGAGCTTGAAATGCCTCCTCAGTAAATACTTCAAAGGAATGCCGAGCCACTGCCTCTGCAATTCTTTGGTACTCTCATAAAATGGAAAATGAAAGCGTGTCTGCTCCCAAGGAAGAAGAAAAATCCCAGGACCTACATACATTTAGGTATGTAATTAAGATGGATATTTTATGTTTTTCACTGGGGTCTAGGACCTCAGTTGAAACAGCCTATTGCCCTTTCTATGCGTATTTGTTTTCTATGTTCTCTATTGTTCTTTGTTCTATTTGCACCGTATTGTTTTTCATCACTATCATCAACATTATCAAAAGTCACTATTAAAAGTATCACTTTGCCTTCAATGTGTTATATGTTATCCAACCTGAGCTAATGTCTGAAATCTCCTATGTACAACAGGACAGATTCAGGGCTGAGGGCCAAATACAAGCTAAAGCTAAAAACTCAAACCCATCGTTTTCAGAAACATCGGGATCAAATGTTGGGATCTTGAGTCAGAAGGTGAGAGAGCGCTATTGGGGACTTTTTTCTTCCAGTCATCATGAAGTTTAGCCTGACTTGGACAAGGTGGCGGCGGCGGGTTGGGGTGACCCCACCCACAGAGGAACGTTGTATGGAAGCTGCTCTGAGGTCAGGACATTTTGAGTAGGCGGAGAAATCCTGATGATGGAGATTCGTCCCTCAGCTCCTCTACCCGTTTCCTCATATTCCCTGAATATTTTTGACCTCAGGAATATTTTTAAATTTCAACATATATATTTTAAGACACTCGGCTGAGAAGAAAAGCTAATTATTATTCAGTGGTGGGATTTACGTATGTGTGCATGCATGTGCTGTTTAGAATTCATTATTAAGAACTCTTCTCAAGCTCTGGGTGCTTTCTCAACTGCAGTCACTTTTCCTTTAAGATAGGCTGTTAACTTGGCATTAAAAAATATGGTTTTCCCCCTCCTTCAGATTCTGGACTCAATAAGGCAGCTCATATCCATAAAGAAAGAAACATATCCAAGCATTTTAAAGAAAAAAATGCAATTTGCCAAAAAGAATCATTTTTCAGTAAATATTTTTAAATATTTTATTCAATAATTAATCTCTCTCTGGAAAACCAGCTTCCTGTTTCTCATTGCCATTTTCTAGGGTAAAAAACATGAAGTATATTAGCTTTCATTACTAACTCCCTGAATGGAGCCCACTGCAAAAGGAAAGCAATCTGAGGTTGAGAGAAATTGGAAATTTCAGATCCATCTCCCGATAGATGGATAGATAGATAGATGATAGATAGATAGAATAAATAGATAACGCTTCCCCCACTGCAGCATTTGTGAATCATGCCCTCTGCTGGAGCCCTACAGCTTTGGTTTAAAGATGTGGGATCAATACTGCATGATTATACTGAGTGCAGCAAGAGCTCTTTCATTAGTGCCAATCCCGCTAATGGAGAAGATGCACAAAGTGTATGCTCAGCAGTCCCTCAGAGACGACAGCCTTTCTATTGTGATCTATTTATGATTTATTCCTTAAATGACTAATGAGGCTTAGTCAGATTTTTCTGACAGCTTTGGGTCTTCAGCTTTCTGCTTTCATCATTTGTCCTTAATAGCAAAATCTAGATTTAAAGTGTTTTAGTTTTCTATTCACTTAATATATAGTTATACAGATAAAAGATGTCAACATCCCATACAAATGCACCCTTCCCTACTTCTACCTCTCAATATTTTGTGGAGACTTTTGTCTTTATGCAGAGAGTGCATTTGGAGGGGGTGGGGGGAGGGGGTGGGGGGAGGGGGTGGGGGGAGGGGGGGTCCCCTGTTTAAATAAAATTGCATTTAATATAAACCAAAATCAATACTTCATACCGTTAGTACCACCAGTATGCCACTCAGGCTGTCCTAAAAGCATCCCCAAAGCAGTTCCTGTGGAAAACAGAAAACAGGCTATTTGCGGTTCATGAAGAACACCCCAATACTATTCCATTGTATTTTATGTCAAAAACACGATCTCTATCAATGTGAGACATCATGTTTTAGAAAATTTGGATATAAGATGCATTTTTTCCCTTTCCTAGCTAACCTAAATTAATAGCCAAAGTAATCATTTATTGAGCACCTACTGTGTTACACAAATTATTTATAATCTTTATAACACACCTACAATGTAGGCATTATAATTGCCATGTTTAAAATGAGGAAATTGAAACTCAGAAATACAATATAATCTGAGCAGAGTTACACAGCTATTGAATGGCAGAGCTAGTATTTAAACCTGTCTCGTCGTGTTCCAAAGTCTATGTCTGTATTAAGATAGGAAGACTATAACTTTCTGATACTCAATACACCTAAAAAAGTGAAATATAGAGAATGTGAAAATTCCCCCCATATCAGAAAGCTAGTCTAATTTTTAAGAGAATATCATGAGCAGAATCAGGCAATTGAGTAAAAATACTATTCAAGTACACAAATCACTGTGATCATTGGAGAACATGTTACTGTCACATGTCACAGGCAACGAGAGAAGAGTAGTATTTACAGCGGTGGGAGAAAATTTCTATCTCTTTATGCTTCTTTTCCTTTTAAAATGTTAATCTCATAATGATAAAACTAAAGGAACAATAAGGTTTTGTTTCCAAAAGCTGCTGCTAATAATGATACGTTCACTACACCACAGGCTGGCTAGGCCAGTGTGTTTGTGCATTACTTGTTTATTTATGTATATACTTAATTTTTAAAATAAGTCTTTTATTATAAATATGATATACCTTCGTTGCTACCTATTCAAGCCATAGAGAAAGACACAGAATCATTTTTCGTTATATTCTTCCAGATTTTATTATTTTTTCACTTCATTTTCCTTTCCTCCCTTTATTTGAGGTTGTTATTTATGGAAAGGCTGGCCCAAAGCTTGAAGTTTCTAATGACTCTATTAAGCTTCTACCATCCCACTTCCTGCTTCCAAGTGGCAACTGCTTTGAATTTTTCAACTTGATCTTTTGGTATTTACCTCTGTATCTCCATGTAACATGTTTATACATGTTTCTACTTCCTGTATTTTCTCATTGAAAGTACCTTTTGACTTCCCATTTTTGGAAGATGAGGATTTATATCTTTTCACAATCCCTTCTCAACCCCCACTACACACGCACACGCGCACGCGCACACACACACACACACACACATCCTTTCAACTTGGTAAGAGTGAAATTTTGGTTTTGTTTTTTAAGACTGAATCCAGTATACTATGATCACTTTTTCTTGTACATTTTGTTTAACTTTGAGCTAATATTTTCTCTCTTTCATATTCTATCAACTTTATATGTACTCTTCACTAATTCAACCCCAAAGGCTCCTTCTGTTATATAATAAACTTCTTATTATATCCAAGCACATTAGGTCTTCTCTGAATTTTCTCTTCTTACTAAAAAATAACTTTCCTGGAAACTTCTAAGCTGCTACAATCTGGACTCGTTCCTCTCTGTGCCCACCTTTGGTCCTGGACACACTTCACTATCATTTTAATCCCCTTCACCTGTCTCTTTTGTAGGATCTCCTATTTCCTGGGTTCCATCTCCTGTTGGGGAAGAAGGAAGTGTTTGTTTGTTTGTTTACTTCCTGTTTGGGTGGAGTATATCTTCTAGCATATTCCTAATAAAGAGATGCACGTGAAACATTTTTTGAGAATTTGCATATGTGAATATTCCCTTATTCTATCATCTTTCTACTTAATAGTTTGGCAAAGTGTAGAACACTAGACTGGAAATTGGTGTCTCACAAAATTTTGAAGGTTATTTCTCTGCTGTCTTCTAGGCCCAAATGTGACTGAAATCATTCAAATTCTTATCTTTTCTTTGAAACCTGGTTGTCTCTCTCTCTCTTTCTCTCACCTTGTCAATATTCCTCTGTTTCGCAGGTATATACTTTGATGGGCTCTGTTTCCTTCCATTACGTTAGGCACTCTGTGTGTGAATCCCTTTTGAGTGCAAACTTATATTCTCCAGATCTGCTAATCTTTTGAAAATTATTTTATTCATGACTTTATCCTTTCTACAGACTTCTTTTCTCTTTTAGGAAATTTCTATCAGATCTCTTGGACTGTTTCCTTTCTTTTTCCCCCTCACTGTTTCCTATTTATTTGCTCCTTTACCCTAGTTTATGTGAGAATTGTTGACTTCATATTCCAAATCTTGTGAATTTTTCTTTTCTGCTCTAATAGTTTCAATTTTCAAAATATCTCTATTAGTTCTTTGAATGTTACTTTTTCAAAGCATCCATTTTAGTTTATGAATGCAATATCTTATGGCTCTGAGGATACTTACGCTATTTTAATAATGTTTTTCTTCTCTCCACTTAATTCATATTTTCTTTTTCTTTTTTTTTCTACCTGTTTTGTTGCTTGCGTGTTTGCTCATATTTAAGAGTGGTACATTAGAAACCCAAATGGAAACTCTGAGAGCAGATGAATTTCTTAAACTGTGGTCTTTATGGCCTTTATTTCCACAAGGAAATGTGGAAATCCTGATGCTGGTGTATTTAGAGCTTTCCTCTGCGGCTGCTCAAATGCCCAAGCAAAGTCTTCCTCTGTCCTGCTTGGAGGGAATCCTCCTGGTTGCTACTTCGGGAATTTGTTTTTTCCCCAGCTTGCTAACACACATCCAATTTTGTGACTTATTATTAAAATTACGTTCTCTTGGGACCTCCCTGGTGTCCAGTGGCTAAGACTCTGTGCTCTCAATGCAGGGGGCCCAGGTTTGATCCCTAGTCGGGGAATTAGATACCACATGCCAAAACTAAGAGTTCACATGCCGCAACTAAAAGATCCCTCATGCCACAACTAAGACCTGGCACAGCCCAATAAATAAATAAATAATTTTAAAAATAATAAATAAAATTACATTCTCTCACTTGAACACAATTTATGTGAAGGAACTAGGATTACTAGGAGGCAGAGGTGTCAGGCACTTAAAAATTATCTCAATGGAATTTTTCTTTTCAGTGACGTCCTTAATACTTTACTGTTTGTGAGGGCCTGTTACAGAAGCAAACTCTTGGAATTAACAAAACTGTGTATAAGGTATGGGATTATGAAGTTGAGGTCAGCTGATAGAGAAAATTGAACCAGGTGGCATTAGCACCACAATTCAGAGTTATATTTTTTTCTGTAAACTACAGCACCAAAAACTTAATTGACTAAATCAAGTTGTCCTTCCTCATAGAGTTCACAGTCTATAATGTTGAAAGCTATTTTGGTGAGTGTTACGTTGCAATTTACAATAAAAAGTATATATTCAGTCTTCAAACCCTGCTCCTGCCACAAATCTCCTAAAAGTCTTGGAATTTCCTAAGTGATAAGGACAACAAAGGTGTGTTTTTACGTTAATGAGGTGACTTTTGGAAAGAACCTAAGGATGGGGGCTGGTTGCTAGCTGAGTCAAAGATTTGATTAGAATGTTGGAACTTTCACTTTCCTCCCCACCCCTGAACTTCCAGCCTCAGGGGAGGGGACAGGGCTGGAGACTGAGTTCAGCCAGCAGTGTTGTAATCAGTCATGCCTTTCAGGAAGCCTCCATAAAAACTCAAAAGGAGGGGTTCCAAGAGCTTCCGAGTTGGTGAACACGTGGAGATTTGGGGAGTCACACCCAAAGAGGGCAAGGAAGCTCCATGCCCTTTCTCGTACCTTACCCTAGGCATCTCTTTTATCTGGCTACTTCTGAGTCATATTCTTTTATAATAAACCAGCAATCAGTTAAGTAAATGTTTTCTCTGAGCTCTGTGAGCCACTCAAGCAAATTAACCCCAAACCAATGAGGGTCGCTGGAATTGCTGATCTATAGTCAATCAGTCAGAAGCACAGACTTGCGATTCTGGACTTGCGATTCACGTCTGAAGAGTGTGTGTGTGTGTGTGTGTGTGTGTGTTTGTAAGGAGGTGGGTGGCAGTGGAGGGCCATGTGGTCTGGTAGGACTGAGGCCATAACCTGTGGAATCTGATGCTGTTTCCAAGTATATAGTGTTAGAATTGAGTTGAACTGTAGGACACCCAGTTGGCGTCCAGAAAACTTCTTAGTGATGGGAAACACCTTCCCTCCACACATTAGAAATGGGGTGTTCAGAGGACCAAATAGTGAGTTTCCAAAATAATTGAGATCGGTTCAAAAGTGACACTGAGATGCGTGTGCATAGACACACACAAATCCTTCACTGTGTTCATGAAATTCACTTTTATTTAATAGAGTAGGAAGTTTGTCAGTGTGTAGGGGGAAGAAAAAAAATACAAACCTCATTTAGTAGAAGTAAATAAACTCATATTGAACATTTTTGCCATTTTAGAATCAGACAACAATCTTTGACTTCAGATATTGAATAAAAATGTAGCACGTGTGCTGGTAAATTTAAGAGGCCCCCCTATAGATGACTTTAAAATTATAAAATTACCTAATTTTATTTCCAAGTCAAAATCTAGAATAACTTTATGAATATCACCAACTGATTCATGGCTTCTTGGGTTAGATCCTCAACCACATGACAACTTCTGATAACTGTAATATTACTTTTATGTATTAGTTCGAATTCCTGGGAAAGTGGATCGGTTTGGTCTAGCTAATCTTAATGAACCTGTCCACCGAGTTCACTGGTTACCTGCCACGTTTGGATCTGCTGCCCATTAGTCACATGCCCACACCTGAGCAATGAACTCTGGAGGAAGGACAACTGGAGATGGGCTGCATGTCATGGTCACTAGGCAAGAAGGAATTGTCTGAAGGAAAACTTTTACCTGGAAGGGAAATATCATCATTTCCTCCCTAGCTTTAAGATTCAATGTTTTTCCATTGCTTTTTTAAAAAAAAAAAATTTATTAGAGTATACTTGATTTACAATGTTGTGTCAGTCTCTGCTGTACAACAAAGTGAATCATATATATATATATATATATATATGTGTGTGTGTGTATATATATATATCTATATATATCTGCTCTTTTTTAGATCCTTTTCCCATATAGGTCATTACAGAGTACTGAGTAGAGTTCCCTGTGCTATACAGTAGGTCCTTATTAGCTATCTATTTTATATATAGTAGTGTGTATATGTCAATCCCAATCTCCCAATTTATCCCTCCCTCCCATCCTCCCTGGTAACCATAAGATTGTTTTCTACATCTGTGACTCTCTTTCTGTTTTGTACCATGATTTTAGATTCCACATATAAGCAATATCATATAATATTTGTCTTTCTCTGACTTACTTCACTCAGTATGACAATCTCTAGGTCCATCATGTTGCAAATGTTACTATTTTTTGTCATTCTTTTTTATGCTTGAGTAATATTCCATTATATATATATATGTATATACACACACACACACACATCATGTCTTTTTTATCCATTAATCTGTTGATGGACATTTAGGTTGCTTCCATTTCCTGGTTATGGTAAATAGTAAATATTGCTGCAATGAACATTCGGGTGCATGTATCTTTTTCAAATTATGGTCTTCTCTGGATATATGCCTGGGAGTAGCATTGCTAGAACTTATGGTAGCTCTAAAAACAATTAATGCTGGAGAGGGTGTGGAGAAAAGGGAACCCTTGTACACTGTTGGTGGGAATGTAAGTTGGTACGGGCACTATGGAGAACAATATGGAGGTTCCTTAAAAACAGACAAAACCAGCGGGGCGGTGGTGGTGGTGGTGGTGTGATGAATTGGGCGATTGAGATTGACATGTATACACTGATGTGTATAAAATTGATGACTAATTAAAAAAACAACAACAAAAACTACTAAAAATAGAGCTTCCATTGCTTTTAGGATCGATCCTACAAAGGCTGATGTGACTGGGCCCCTGCCTCGCCTCTTCTCTCATCGCTCTCCCCTCCTTCTCTCTGCTGCAGCCATGCTGACTTTGCAGTTTCTCAAATCACCCTTGTTTCCATGTTACCCCACGACATTTGCCTAGGCTTTTCCCTTTGCCCACCTAAGAATCACCCTTTAGATCTCATTTCAAATTACATTCTCAGTGTCTTTGAAGAAGTCTACAGAACAACTTACTTCTGGAAATTAGAGCTGCCAATTAAATTCCATTTTGTTATGAAACTAATTGTGTGAATCTGTTGATTGGGGTTCAGGACACACTAACCCAAAATATGACACCGTGGCATACTGAATATTTTAAGCTGAAGGAATTTGAGAAAGAGCATATGTAGAAAGGACTCTCTGACCTTCCCCTGAAGGAGATCATAAGACCCTTATGTAAGGGGTGCCTTCTCTATACCCAGAGAAAATGTTCATCCTCATCACCAAGACGTCAAGAGGAATTAGACTGAAAAGCCTTTGCTATTTCCCCTAATTTACCGCATTAAACTCATACCCCTTTTTGTCCTATCATATTTTCCATGACTTTCCACTCATCTTCCAACCAAACAGAAACACTCTCAGGTTTAACCACTTCTTCAGGTCTTCATTTTCTAATGAAGTTTCCGGTGTCACGTGAAACTTACAATAAACGAATTTGTATGCTTTTCCCTTGTCAATCTGTCTTTTGTTAGAGGGGTCTCTGTCAAGAACTTAGAAGGGTAGAGGAAACAGCTCTTTTTCTTCCCTACTTCAGTAACCAGGTAAGAGGCTGTCAAGGTAGCCAAAAAAGAGGAAGTTTCTAGACGGTGAGAAGGGTCACACTGTGTTGAGTAGTGATTAGCAAGGAGAGAAGAGTTAGTAGCAGGGGAGTAGTACTACTCTCAGAAGTCACCTCTCTCATCTCTGAAGTCTCCTCACATTTGCTACTTAGGCAGTGAATTGTTCCCATAGTATTTGTTTTTCTTCTCCTTATCTGAGATGCTCATTGAAGACCACATTTATAAGGTACAACTTGATCAATATATGCGGATGGCTTGGTGCATTATATTTGGAAAGTTTTTAATTATTATTGAGTAGTAAGTAAGCTTTGTTGAAGCTTTGTCTTTTTTTTTAGTGTTTGTAATATACTTTGATTTGATTTTTTACTGAAGTATAGTTAATTAACAATGTTGTACTAGTTTCAGGTATACAGGAGAGTGATTCAGTTTTATATATACATATATTAAGATTAAGTTTTATATATATTATATAATATATATATATATTCTTTTTCAGATTCTTTTCCATTTTAGGTTATTACAAGATATTGAATATAGTTCCCTGTGCTATACAGTAGTAGCTTTTTCATGTTCTTATTAGGTTCCATCTTCCTGCATTTTACTTTTTAAGATGCATTTTTTTTTAAATGGGAAACTTTTTTCTGCTTATGTTACTCTATGGACTATCATGGTTCTCTAAATTCAGAAACATATATTAGTAAATGTTCCATTCCTCATCCCTACATTCATGGGTAATCTCCTGCTAATTATTAGCATGGTGAAGTAAATTAAGAAAGCTATTATTGGGTGTATATTTTAATAGAGTGATAATTGGATACCAGTGGGTAAGAATTAAGTAGGAAATGTCAAGGTGAGTTCAGAGACGTTTCATTAAAGAAAAAAATAGGATAAATGCTGAGGAGCTTACAATCAATTGCTTATTTTACACCAAATGGCTTTTTAACATTAATCTCATCTGGTCACAAAAAGTGGATAAGCAGTAAAATCTACATTTGAGATCTACATCTACAGCTGATACAAATTGTCAGAAGAGAAATAAATTTCAACACGTTTCACATTTGAGGCAGATTAGATAAATGTTTGATTTTTGAACATTCATTTCAAACAGCAAAATTGAAATAACCTAAAATTTTCATGAAAGCTGTGCTGACATTCTAAATCAGTTATGCCATCATTTTGAAAATGGTCAAGATGGGAAGGGGAGGTAGGAAGATGGGATTCCACGTAAAATTCATCCGAAATATTTTTCTAAGAGGATTTGAACAACACACTTAGGATTTCAGGGATGCCCATTCTGTGTATAACGTATCTGTCTGCAAACGTGTTACGGCAAGCATCACTTGGCTGACACACCTGCCCACTGTCCTACCTACAGTGAGCTGTCTGAGATGTCGTGGGAGTTGCCTCTCACCGGGACCTGATACCCAATGCCCTGACAACGCTGCCTTTTCAAAGCTTGAACTGCGGTTCTTCACTTGGCTCTGCAGGCCCAGGGCAACTTGAACACCTGGCAAGACAGTAAGTTGGCAGATTCCTGCCTCTGAAAGATTTGCAATTTTCAAGTGAGAGTTGCATTTCTCAATTTTACTTTTCTGTTTAGGGATAGGTTTGCTTATTTGTTCACTTATTCATTCACACATTTACATTTATCGGCCTATATTTGTACAATTACGTTTTGTTTCCTCACTTGAATAAATAATTTTTTTCTCCGTGATGACTAAGGAACAAGCTGGTAAATGGTTGTTTGCTCTACAGTCATTTTGCCACAAGGTGGTGGTATAACTCTCTGAAGTTAAAAAAAAAAAAAACTTGCAAAAAGTGTAATTTCAAGCTTTATAAAAACAAATATAACTCATGAGAACGACTTATTTTTGTTTCATAGTTTAATTTCTCTACAGCTTTAATAACTGCAGAAATTAGATTTCTATTGCAAATGAATTTTTCTTAAATGATAAGAATTGAAATCACTCTGATAATGATGATGATATGCAGTTATCACAGCTAACATTATCTAAGGCCTTATTTTGTGCCAGGCACTGTGTGAGGTGTTTTACGTACAGTGAGTCAGTGCTCATTGTCCTATCATTACTTAAATACAATCACTGCTACCCTCTTTGCAGATAAGAAAACCAACACTTATATTCACAGGGATTCTTATTTATCTGGTCTTTTAATACTGTGTCTTATGTTAGGCTTTATAGTTGAATTAGAGCTATGTTTCCTGAGTTAGCAGGACAGTAATCTCCAGGGGGTACATTTTTCCATAAATAATTTTTGCAGAGTCCTAACCTGAAGATTTTAATTCCGAGGGTCTGGAATTGGGACCTAGTAAACTGTACTTTGAACAAATGTCCCTTATGATTCTTACTGTTAAACAAGTTTAAAAACTATTGATTGATAGTTGTCTTTGAGTTTAACTACTCTGCTTAAAAGATGCTTAAAATCACCTATTTCCAGCACTGCATCCTTTACCTCAAGATTTTAAAATCAAGATTATAAAATTACAATAATGTTTCATTCAGGCTCTTCAATACTACTTTCACCCTGATTTTGAGGATTTGGGCAAGTGATGTATTATAAAGAGGTGAATCCTTTTGTATTTTATTGTAAAAAAAAAAAAAAGTGATATGTAAAGAAAGTATTTTGTCCTCTGTTACAGAAATATCCCGGTGAAATTCATACTACCCAATGTAGTAGAAACAGATATAAAATGCTTTATCAGTTTAAAAGTACTGAAAATTCTAATTTGTATTTTAGGGATGCAGATAAACTATTAACAATTCAAATATTATATGGCAATATTGAGTAAGTAAAATCTCTTATAACTTAACTGATCCCAACTTTTTTTAAAAGCATGTAATATTTTGCCTCACCAGCTTTACACTGCTGAAGTTTAAAAATGAACAAAGTACTGAAATCCAGTGACAACAGCTAGCAGAACATTTTCCTTTACATCTAAAATATTTATAGTGCTCTGTGTATTTAGATCTCTCTTCTCCTAGATATTAGGTATCTGTATTAGGTATCAGTATTTTCATTTTTGCATTTTTTCAGAACAATTTGTTTGCTCTACAGTCATTTTACCACAAGGTGGTGGTATAACCTTCTGTCTTAGATTCCTTGACACCCAAAACCTTCTAACTGGATTAAAATTGCTTAGAGAAAAATATCCCATTACCTTTGTAACTATTTTAACAAACTTTAAGAGGTTTAATTAATTATTATGTGTTGCCAATGCACCTGTAATTTATACCAATTTGACAAGTGATATTTTCTTAAAATGATAAAGAAAACCTAATGTTTTAAAACTCTTGTGTGCTATACCAAGAGATGACACTAATCACCAGAAAAACTTAAGCTAATTCTGGAACTAGCCAACATTAATGGAGATACTATAATGGGAGTAGTAGGATGAGGTCTCTGAATGTTTTTCATTGCCTTGAACGTTACTTTTAGAACTTCCTAGTTTATCTATTTAATGTTTATTCTAAAACTGGATTTTTCAAAATTAATTTTTTCTTTTTTTTTTTTTTTTGTATTACTGGTAGCAGCCTTAATCTTAAGTGCCCCATACTGAAACATTTATATAAGTTACTGTGGTAGATATTTGAGTCTATCTTTCAGATGTGGTCTATAGACAGCCTCTAGCTATCATCTCTTTCTGTCTCAGCTGCAGAGAACCACCTGTGTGGAGGTTAGGCCCTTCCCAGGGCAGTCCACTTCTACTGACTGAGCAAGATGGCAGTATAAAGACCTGGCCATTTGGGCTCTATGCAGAATTTTTTTTTTATTGAGATATAAATGACATATAACATGGTATTAGTTTTAGTCATATAATATAATTATCTGATACATGTTTATATTGTGAAATGATTACCATGAGTTTAGTTAACATCCATTACAACACATAGTAACAATTTTTTTCCTTGTGATGAGAACTTTTAAGATCTACTCTCTTAGCAACTTTTAAATATACAATACTGAATTGTTAACTGTAGACACCATGCTGTATATTACATTCCCAGGACTTATTTATCTTACAACTGGAAGTTTGTACCTTTGCACCACCTTGACTCATTTCTCCCGTTTTCCCACACACCCCCCTACCCCCCACACACACCTGCTTCTGGTAATCACAAATCTGTTCTCTGTATCCATGAGTTTGGTTTTTTAAATTTTAACTTATTTTTTAAGATTCCACATATAAGTGATATAAGTATTTGTCTTTCTCTGACTGTCTTATTTCACTTACCCTCCAGATCCATCCATGTTGCCACAAATGGCAGGATTTCCTCCATTTGTATGGCTGAATAATATCTCATTGTGTATATACACTATATTTTCTTTAACCATTCATTCATCCATGGACACTTTGCTTCCATGTATTGGCTATTGGAAATAATGCTGCAATCTATATGGGGTTGCAGATATCTTTTGGAGACAGTGATTCTGTTTCTGTTAGATAAGTACCCAGAAATGGAATTGCTAGATCATATGGCAGTTCTAATTTTTATTTTTTGAGGAGCCTCCATACTGTTTTCCAGAGTGGCTGCACCAATTTACATTCCCAGCAACAGTGTACAAGGTCTCCCTTTTCTCTACATAATTGTCAACACTTGTTATTTCTTGTCTTTTTGATAATAGCCATTCTAACATGCATGAAGCGATGTCTAATTATGGTTTTGATTTGCATTTCCCTGACGATTAGTGATGTTGAGCATCTTTTCATGTGCCTGTTGGCTTTCCGTATGTCTTCTTTGGAAGAATCTCTATTCAGATATTCTGCCCATTTTTAAACTAGATTGTTTCTTGCTTCTTTTTTCTGCTGAGTTGTATGAGTTTAAATACTTTTTAGATATTTACCCCGTATCGGATACATAATTTGCAAATATTTTCTCCCATTCCATACGTTGCCTTTTCATTTTGTTGATGGTTTCCTTTGCTGTGCAGAAGTCTTTTAGTGTGATACAGTCCTACTTGTTTATTTTTGCTTTTTTGCCTTTCTGTTTAGTGTCAAATCCAAAAAGTCATTGCCACAACTGATGTCAAGGAGCTTACCTCCTATGTTTTCTTCTAGGAGTTTTAAGGTTTCAAGTCTTCCGTTCAAGTCTTTAATCTATTTTGGGTTAATTGTTGTGTATGGTGTAAGATAGGGCTTCATTCTCTTGCATGTGGCTGTCTAGTTTTACCAACACAATTTATTGAAGAGATTATCCATTCTCCATTGTATATTCTTGTCTCCTTTGTTGTAAATTAATTGACCATACATATGAGAGTTTACTTTTGGGCTTTTGATTCTGTTCCATTGACCTATGTTTCCATTTTTGTGCCAGTACCATACTGTTTCAATTACTGTAGCTTTGTAATACGGTTTGAAAACCAGAAGCATGTTGTCTCCAGCTTTGTTCTCCTTTCTTAAGATTGCTTTGGCTATTCCAGGTCTTTTGTGGTTTTATATAAATTTTAGGATTATTTATTCTAGTTCTGTGAAAAATGCCATTGGTATTTTGGTAGGAATTGCATTGAATCTGTAGATTGATTTGGATGGTATGGACATTTTAATATCAGTTCTTCCAATCCATGAACCTGGAATATTTTTCCATTTGTTTGTGTCTTCTATTTCTTTCAGCAGTGTCTTATAGGTTTCAGTGTACAGATCTTTCACCTCATTGGTTAAGTTTATTCCTAGCTATTTTATTCATTTTGATGTAATTGTCAATGGATTGTTTTCTTAATTTCTCTTCATAATAACTTGTTATTAGCGTATAAAAATGCAACTGATTTTTATGTATTGATTTTGTATCCTGCAACTTACTGAATTCATTGATTAGTTCTAACGTTTTTTGGTGGAATCATTAAGGTTTTCTATATATAATGTCATGTCATCTGCAAATAGAAACAGTTTTACTTCTTCTTTCCTTCCTTCCAAGCCTATACCGAATAAATGTGACAAGAGTGGGCATCCTTGTCTTATTCCTGATCTTAGAGAAAAAACTTTATGTTTTTCGCTGTTGAATATGATATTATGTTTTTCGCTGTTGAATATGATACTTTTTCTGCATCTATTAAAATGATCATATGATTCTTATCCTTCATTTTGTTAATGTGGTTTATAACATTGATTTGCAGATAGTGAACCATCCTTGAATCCCTGGAATAAATCCCACTTGATCATGGTGTATGGTCTTCTTAATGTATTGTTGACTTAGTTTGCTAATATTTTGTTCAGAATGTTTGCATCCATCTTCATCAGGGATATCGGCCTGTAAATTTCTTTCCTTGTAGTGTCCTTGTCTGGTTTTGGTATCAGGGTAATGGTGGTATCATAGAATGAGTTTAGAAGTGTTGCCTCCTCTTCTCTTTTTTGGAAGAGTTTGAGAAAGATTGGTATTAATTTTTCTTTAAATGTTTGGTAGAATTCACCAGTGAAGCCATCTGGGTGAGGACTTCTGTTTGTTGGTAGGTTTGATTATTGATTCAATCTCCTTATTAATAATTGGTCTGTTCAGATTTTCTGTTAATTCATGATTCAGTCTTGGTACAGCCTATGTTTCTAGGAATTTATCCATTTCTTGTAGATGGTCCAATTTATTAGCATATAATTTTCATAGTAGTCTCTTATGATCCTATGTATTTCTGAGGTATCAATTGTAACATCTCCTCTTTCATTTCTGATTTTATTTATTTGAGTCCTCTCTCTTCTTAATGAGTCTGGCTAATGATCTATTTTGTTTATCTTTTCAAAGAACCAGCTCTTAGTTTCACTGATCTTTCCTGTTGTCATTTTAGTCTCAATTTCACTTATTTCTACTCTGACCTTTGTTATTTTCTTCCTTCTACTAACTTTTGTCTTAGTTTCTCCTTTTTCTACTTCCTTGAGGTACAAAGTTAGGTTGTTTGATATTTTCTTTTTTCTTCATGTAGGGGTTTATCCTTATAAATTTCCCTCTTAAAACTGCTACTACTGTATCCAATAAGTTTTGGTATATTGTATTTCCATTTTCATTTGTCTCAAGATACTTTTTAAATTTCTTTTCAACCCACTGGTTGTTCAGTAGCATGCTATTTAATCTCCACATATTTGTGAATTTTCCAGTTTTCTTCTTGTAATTGATTTCTAGTTTCATGCCACTGTTGTTGGAAAAGATACTTGATATGATTTCAATCGTCTTAAATTTAAGATGTGTTTTGTGGTCTAATACATGATCTATACTGGAGAATGTTGCATGTGTAAATGAGAAGTATGTGTATTCTATTGCTTTTGAATGGAATGTTGTGTAAATGTATGTTAAGTCCATCTGGTCTAACATATTATTTAAGTCTAATGTTTCCTTGTTGATTTTCTCTTTGATATTCTATATCTATCCATTGACGAAAGTGGGGTGTTGAAGTTCCTTACTATTACTGTATTGCTGTCTTTTTTCCCCCTTTGTGTCATTAATATTATATATTTAGGTGCTTCTTTTGGGGGTGCATAAATATTTACAAATGTTACATTCTCTTGTTGGATTCACTGCTTTATAATTATATAATGACCTTCTTTGTCTCTTATTACAATCTTTGTCTTAAAGTCTATCTTGTATTATATATTACCTCAGCTTTCTTTTGGTTTCCGTTTGCATGGAATGCCTTTTTCCATCCCTTCACTTTCAGTCTGTGTGTGTCCTTAAAACTGAAGTGACTCTCTCACTTAAGGCAGAATATATAAATTGGGTCCTGTCCATTTACCTTTTATAACTCCCAATGAGGTCCATTTATCATGGAATAATATATTTAATAATATAAATGCAATTCACCATTAGCATTATTATGAAGAATAAGAAATATCAAAACAATTCCTATATTTATTTGGCTATTGTTATTCAAGGACGTGATTTTTTAAAAAGAAAAGTCTGATCAAATAAGTTATTGTTAAGCTCTAGAAGGAAACAAGTGAAGAAATCACTTCTCCATTCACGGTTCTCTCCTCTGCTCACTGTGCTCCGGCCACACTGCCTTTCTTGCAAGCTTTCTAACACGCTGGAGACACTATCCTTGAACCTTTGTTCTGGCTGTTTCTTCTTTGGGTCTAGATGTGGTCAGTCCAGGTTGCATCACAGCCCCTGAACGAATTTTGTAAGAATTTCTCTCCCTCTCACTGTCTTTGTTTCTCTTTTTTCTTTTCTAATTTATTTTTATAATGGGGTATAGCTGATTTTCAATGCTGCGTTTCTTCCTTCTGTACATCCACTTGATTCACTTACAGAGAGACATCAATAAATTCTTTTTCAGATTCTTACCAGTCATATATTCTCTTCTGGTGACTAGAGTGTGCTGACTAAAATGCTTTGAGCTGTAGAGTAGGTCTTGTCAATTACCTATTTGGTCTATGGAACGGTATCTATGCTAATTTCAACCTCCTGGTTTTATGCCTCACACCACCCCACCTTTCCCCTTTAGCAGCCATAAGTGTGTTTTCTAAATGTGTGACTCTGTTTCTGTTTTGTCATTTAGTTCATGTGTAGCCATTTTTAGATTCCACCTATAAGTGATATCTTATGGTAAGTCTCTTTTACTGTCTGACTTATGTCACTTAGAATGATCGTACCTAAGTCCACCCGAGTTGCTGCGACTGGCCTTCTTTCATTCATTTCATGGCTGAGTAATATTCCATTTTACATAAGTACCACATCTTCTTAATCCATTTTTTGATTCTAAGGTCATTTACGTTGTATGCCAGTCGAGGCTCTTGTAAACAGAGCAGCAGTAAAGGTTGGGGTGCCTGTGTCCTGTCGACTTTCGTTTTCCCAAGAAATATGCCCGTGAGTGGGAGTGCCGTATGCTCTGTAGCTCTGTTTTTTAGATTTTTAAGGAAACACAATACACTTCTCCAGAATAGCCTTGGCAATTTACATTCCCACCATCAGCGTAACAGGGCTCCCTTTTCTCCACCCCCTTTCCTGCATTTCTGGTTTTTACAGTTTGTGAGGATGACCCTTCTGAATGATGCCAAGTGATACCTCTTTGTAGTGTTGATTTGCATTGCCCGCTTGTTTGGTTGGCCCAAAAAGGGCGTATGCGTTTGTCCTGAATATATTCAGGAAAAGCGCATACGCCCTTTTTGGCCAACTGCATCATTGGCGAAGTTCAGCTGCTTTTCATGTGCTTTAATGATGAGTCCATTCTACCTCTTGAAATCCCTTTCCTGCAATTGTGCCTTGATTACAGGTCCTTTTCGATGACTTACCTCAAGACATTTTTCGATGATAGGTATCATTTACAACCCTGCAGGTTTGTGAATTGCAGTGCCCATGAGCTCCATTTTTCAACTTGTATTTTTGGGAACTGGCCACAGAACAGTAGGATTGCTTCAAGCCCTATTCTGGTTCCAAGGGTAAGGTGAGCCTTTGGTCAGTTCCTCTTCCTGATTGGAAATGAGCGTGGCATGTGCCTGTCCAAACACCTAGGGCTTGTCTCTCATTGGTTCCCCCCCTTCCGTTTCATCCTCCAGACAACTTCCAAACTGTGCGAAACAGGATGTTGAAGGTGCTGACTTCCCCAAGTGGGGAGGTTTTTAGGAAAGAGGCTGCAGGGGGAACCCAACCACCAGGAGATGAGGAGATGAGGTGCCTTTCCCTAACTCTTCCCGATCAGACGGTGTACCATCCTCTGGGTGTCACAGGCATGTTTTAGGTGTACGAAGGGTCCCCTCCAAGTAAGGAGAACACCAGGGATCTTTCCAAAGCAGTGTCTCCCCGAACCCTAAAACTGGGGAAGTTTTAAGCTACGGGTACATGCATGTTCATGAAGGGCCTTGGGCAGTAGGCAGTGTCCAAACTTTAGATGATTGAAGTCTTGAGTGTCAGAAGCGGTCATCATCGGCCTCCCTTAGGTTCCATTTTATCTGGCATTTATAGATGATGTACATATAGATATCTATTCTTTTTCAGATTCTTTCCTCTTATAGGTTATTACAAAATATTGTGTGTAGTTCCCTGTGCTATACAGTAGGTCCTTGTTTATTATCTATTTTATACATAGCAGTGTGTATATGTTAATCCCAAACCCTTAATTTATCCCTCCCCCTGCCTTTCCCATTTGGTAACAATAAGTTATAAGATTTTATATTCCTCAGAAATGGGGGAGCTGAAAGAGGGGTATCATTTTCAATGGAAAATTATGCAAAAGTTGATTGAATCTTCAGCCCAGATTATTAGATGTACATCCTTGGAAAAAAATAACTTAGTTTCTCTAAACTTGACCTGACAAATAAGACAAAAACCCTTCACTGAACTTGCTTGTAATAAAGTGATGGAAATATCAAATGGAAGTGTTAGAAACTTCTTCTTTTAAACGAGCCTTATACACTGCTCTACGTTAATTACAGTTTGGTTCACACATCTGTTCATTGAGGTTACAATGTTCTCAAATTCTGTCACTGATCCTCCAGAATGGGTCCCAACAAGGGTCCCCCTGCCCAGTGTCATTGGAGCCAACAGATCGAGACTGAGTTTGGTTCAGAAGCAAAGGAAAACTTTATATTTTGATCAGAGAATGGAGAGGTGAGAGCGTGCGCTCCCCCGCGGGCTGTGGGCCGGGCTGCTGTGTAGGGATCCCGTCAGCGTCAGCGGGAGGGACGGGGCGGAGCTCTCGAGGGCCGGGTTGGCTGGAGCTCAGGCTCTATGTGGCGGAGTCTGCACGGGGCCCCGAGAGCTGAGGTGTCGGCCCAGCCATTTTGCACTAGGAAATCGGGTCTGAAGTGCCGACTGTGAGGCCTCTGCATGCGGAACCCTAGGAGCAAGTGAAATTAGACCAAGCACAAAGGAAAAAAAGGTTAGACTTTATTTTATTGCCTAGATTCTATTTTTATCTCCCAGGAATTTTTAATGGGCTTTGCCGGTGACAAACCCCGCCTCTGCCTTTTGTCCCGTTCCTCATTTTGGGGCGCTGAGGGTGCAGACCCTTTTTCTGTAACTGCCTCTAGCTGAGTTGGGAGTCCTCATATCTGGTGGGAGGGGCAGAACTTCTCCCCAGCAGCCTCCAGGTGAGGTTGATTGCCCCCAGGCCTCCTCCCTCACTGCTCGTCTGCCTGAGCACCAGCATTTGAAGTTCAATAGATTCTAATGACCTTTAAGGGACCAGGAAAGAGATGCGCAGAGACGCTGGGTGGGCCGGTTTTACCCTGACCCCCATTTGTTTGGCCACATTTGGCTGACTGTTTCTGCCAGCCAAGATCCTCTGATGAGTAGTCTGCGCTTTCTTCAATGAGGCCACTGAATTAATGTACAAAGAGCACCAGGTGTCAGAGCCCTGCCTGCTCAACTCCCAGACAGTCCAGGGCCGGTGGTGATCCAGGACCATGACGGCCACTGAGTCAACGGACTTTTGAAGTAGCTAGGAGTCCAGCCGGTCTCATTGGCCACCATCACCGCGGTGTCTGTTGGCTTTTCTATGGTGACAGCGTTATATACGTTTCCCCCGTCAAGCTTATTACCTTCCCTCTGGGTGCAGAAATTCCTGCAACCAGTAGTCTGCTCTTTTGGGGCACACTCTTGTTGTTTTCTGGAAGAGAAGCTCCAGGTCAAATAGATGGTCACACGAGTCGTCATGGGGGCCTGTTGCCCCATGTTGTCTCTCTGGAGATTGGAGCTTGAGGGCCTCCTCACTCGAGGTCAGTGTGTCCACGGAGTGATCCCTGCAACTTCAGGGCAAGGTGGGTGGTTAGGATCACCAAGTGGGGTTCTTTTCCCTTAGGAGGGAGCTGGCCTTGTGGGCTGCTGATTTCCAGGTTTTTAGATACCCCCAGTATCCTGGCGGTATGGGGCGGCGGGCCTAGCCCTTGGTTACCGTAATTTCTCCTACCTGGAGGTCATACTTGAGTTGTTCCATTTCAAATGGTCCCAGTTTTTGCACTAATACTCCAAGGACGATTCACCTTCTACCGGGAATGTAAAGGTCAAAGGGTTTAGCTAAATTAGGGAGGTCCAGGGCAAGGACCTGAATTAACTGCTCTTTCAATTCTTGAAAGGCCGCTTCTGGATTCTATTCAAAAGGATCATCATCTTTTCCTTTCAGTGTTTCATATAGGGGCCCAGCTATTAAGACTGTAGTTAGGGATCCAGATGCAGCAAACCCCGGCCTCCCCAGGAACCCCTAAGCTGTCTTCTAGTTTTAGGAGAGGTAAGGCTGCAGATGGCTTCTTCCCTTTCCTGGGATGGGCTTCTCCGACCTTCTGTGAGAGTGAAGCCCAGGCAGGTGACCTGAGTCTGTGATATTTGAGCCTTTTTCTTGGACACCTTCTACCTTTTATTGGCTAGGTAGTTCAGAGGCCTCCTTAGTAGGGCTGGCGATCAGGATGTGCTCTGCATATTGAAGGAGGGTTCCCTTCTCCAGAGGTAGAGCTTTTAGGTCTTTAGCTGAAGTTTCCCCAAAGATGGTGGGGGAATTTTTGAACCCTTGGGGCAGGACGGCCCAGCAGTATTGTTTTTGTTGTATGTTAAGTCCTGCCACTCAAAAGCCAAAATTTGTTGGGACTCTGGGACTAATGGAATACAGAAGAAGGCATCTTTTAAGTCTAATACAGAATACTAGGTCCTAGTGGATGGTAGAATGACCAGCAGGGTGTAGGAATTAGGAACTACTGGATGTATATCCTCAGTGGCTTCACGGACTGTCCTGACGTCCTTTACCAGGTCCCCAGCAGCCCACGGGGCTCTCGTGGGCAGGCCCCTCCCAGGATACGGAGCTCACCTGGGCAGGCACCCCAGCAGTGCTGGGCACACAGGAACCGTGCACATAGCCCTCATTGCAGAGCACCCCCAGCTCACCTGTTGGTCAGAGTTGACCCAGAGCACGTCAGAGCAGGACTTGAACTAATAAACAGTAGCTCCGACAGGTCTGTGACCCTGATCTACACTCTGTGTGGCCTCCCTCCACCTGGTCTTCCAGAGGCTTCCACTGCAGCCGGGACGCCAGGCCTCTGTCTCCACCCACCACCCCTCCTCTCCCTGACTCCTGGGTTCTTCTCCTTAGGAGAGGGTCTTCTTGAAGTTGTCTCCCACTCATGGACCAGATAAAATGATTAGAAAACAAGCCAGAGCTGCAGCCCCTTGTCTATCCTGACTCTCGGGACCCTACACCTGTTCCTTGGATCTGGCCGGTGCAGCAAGGCCCATTATCTGCAACTCTGAGCCCCTGAGGGGCAAGGATTGGCTGACCTGGGCAGCCTGACCTGGCCGGCCAGCCCTTCCCAGGTGTGCCTCGGTTGAGGTCAATATAAACACCCCTCCAGGCAGCAAAAGCCTCTGCAGCTGTGCCTGACGCCATATTCTCTGCCCCGTCAGCAGTCTCGGGGCTGGGCTGGTGGGACGGAGTGAGGGGCCATGGCTTTGTGGGTGGCCCGGTGTGAGTGGGGCTCTGCTGGACTTTCTGCAGGAGTTGCCAAGCTGCCACCTGCTAAAAGGAGGATGTGTCACCAATACCTGCCGTTGGAATTTCTCCCCGGGCAGAGGTGAGGAAGGAAAAAAGCAGTGGGGGCCGGAACAGGAGGAGTAACTCAGGTAGGGAAATGGAAAGCTGCCAGAAGAGCGCCCGGGGCCACGACCATCCTGGCTGCCCTTTAGGCACCATCTCGAGCCTGTGTGCTGTCGGTGGTGTGACTCCAAGCCCTTTCTTCTAGGTTTTAAAGTCTTTGTACATATTCAGGTGTTTTACCTGGGAAGGGTGGAAAAAGTTCAGCAGCAGCTGGCCTGGGGCTCAGCTCACGTTTAGTCAGAGACGCCGCCTCACGGTCCCTCAGCTTTGCAATGAGGACGCTCCTTGCGGGGGTGGGGGGGGGCTGCTGGCTGCATGGGAGATGATTCCCCACCTCTGACCAACTTCAGAATTGTTTACCACTGGAGCAAGTGCCCTGATAGGGTTTTCCTCTGTATGACCAGTGGGTTCTGTTTTTTATTTCTTTTTTTTTGGTTCAAGGTAGGTTTTATTCCTTTTTTTTTTAAATTTATAGATATAAGCATGGAAATAATTCATTCATATAAATAGGTCTATGGGAAGGGAAGAAATTTTGTTCTTTTTAATTTTATTTATTTTTTTAATTTTTGAATTTTATTTTATTCTTTTATGTAGCAGGTTCTTATTTGTTATCTATTTTATACATATTAGTGTATATATGTCAATCCCAGTCTCCCAGTTCATCCCACCCGCCCCCCACCACTTTCCCCCCTTGGTGTCCATACATTTGTTCTCTACATCTGTGTCTCTATTTCTGCCCTGCAAACTGGTTCATCTGTACCATATTTCTAGGTTCCACATATATGCGTTAATGTACAATATATTTTTTTCTCTTTCTGACTTAGTTCACTCTGTATGACAGTCTCTAAATCCATCCACATCTCTACAAATGACCCAATTTCATTCCTTTTTATGGCTGAGTAATATTCCATTGTATATATGTACCACATCTTCTTTATCCATTCATCTGTCGATGGGCATTTAGGTTGCTTCCATGACCTGACTGTTGTAAATAGTGCTGCAGTGAACATTGGGGTGCGTGTGTCTTTTTGAATTATGGTTTAATCTGGGTATATTCCCAGTAGTGGGATTGCTAGATCATATGGTAATTCTATTTTCAGTTTTTTTTAAAATTATTTATTTATTTATTTATTTATTTATTTATTTATTTATTTATTTATTTATGGCTGTGTTGGGACTTTGTTTCTGTGCAAGGGCTTTCTCTAGTTATGGCAAGCGGGGGCCACTCTTCATCGCGGTGTGTGGGCCTCTCACTGTCACAGTGTCTCTTGTTGCAGAGCACAGGCTCCAGACGCTCAGGCTCAGCAATTGTGGCTCACGGGCCTGGTCGCTCTGCGGCATGTGGGATCTTCCCAGACCAGGGCTCGAACCCATGTCCCCTGCATTGGCAGGCAGATTCTCAACCACTGCGCCACCAGGGAAGCCCTATTTTTAGTTTTTTAAGGAACCTCCATACTGTTCTCCATAGTGACTTGATACTTTCATACAAATTGAATGTATCAATTTACATTCCCACCAACAGTGCAAGAGAGTTCCCTTTTCTCTACACCCTACAGCATTTGTTGTTTGTAGATTTTCTGATGATACCCATTCTAACTGGTGTGAGGTGATACCTCATTGTAGTTTTGATTTGCATTTCTCTAATAATTAGTGATGTTGAGCAGCTTTTCATATGCTTCTTGGCCATCTGTATGTCTTTTTTGGAGAAATGTTTATTTAGGTCTTCTGCCCATTTTTGGATTGGGTTGTTTGTTTTCTTAACATTGAGCTGCATGAGCTGTTTATATATTTTGAAGATTAATCCTTTGTCCGTTGATTCATTTGCAAATATTTTCTCCCATTCTGAGGGTTGTCTTTTCGTCTTGTTTGTAGTTTCCTTTGCTTTGCAAAAGCTTTTAAGTTTCATTAGGTCCCATTTGTTTATTTTATTCCGTTACTCTAGGAGGTGGATCAAAAAAGACCTTGCTGTGATTTATGTCAAAGAGTATTCTTCCTATGTTTTCCTCTAAGAGTTTTATAGTGTCCAGTCTTACATTTAGGTCTCTAATCCCTTTTGAGTTTATTTTTGTGTATGGTGTTACAGAGTGTTCTAATTTCATTCTTTTAAATGTAGCTGTCCAGTTTTCTCAACACCACTTATTGAAGAGACTGTCTTTTCTCCATTGTATATCCTTGCCTCCTTTGTCATAGATTAGTTGACCTAGGTGCGTGGGTTTATCTCTGGGCTTTCTATCCTGTTCCATTGATCTATATTTCTGTTTATTTGCCAGTACCATATTGTGTTTATTACTGTAGCTCGGTAGTATAGTCTTAAGTCAGGGAGTCTGATTCCTCCAGCTCCGTTTCTTTCCCTCAAGACTGCTTTGGCTATTCTGGGTCTTTTGTGTCTCCATACAAATTTTAAGCTTTTTTGTTCTAGTTCTTAAAAAAATGCCACTGGTAATTTGATAGGGATTGCATTGAATCTGTAGATTGCTTTGGGTAGTATAATCATTTTCACAATATTGGTTCCTCTAATCCAAGAACATGGTATATCTCTCCATCTGTTTATATTATGTTTGATTTCTTGGATCAGTATCTTATAGTTTTCTGAGTACAGGTCTTTTACCACCTTAGGTAGGTTTATTCCTTAGGTATTTTATTCTTTTTGTTGCAATGGTGAATGGGATTGTTTCCTTAATTTCTCTTTCTGATCTTTCATTGTTAGTGTATAGGAATGCAAGAGATTTCTTTGCATTAATTTTGTATCCTGCTACTTTACCAAATTCATTGATTAGCTCTAGTAGTTTTCTGGTGGCATCTTTAGGATTCTCTATGTATAGTATCATGTCATCTGCAAACAGTGACAGTTTTACTTCTTCTTTTCTAATCTGTATTCCTTTTACTTCTTTTTCTTCTCTGATTGCTGTGGCTAGGACTTCTGAAACTATGTTGAATAATAGTGGCGAGAGTGGACATCCTTGTCTTGTTCCTGATCTTAGAGGAAATGCTTTCAGTTTTTCACCATTGAGAATGATGTTTGCTGTGGGTTTGTCATATATGGCCTTTATTATGTTGAGGTAGGTTTCCTCTATGCCCACTTTCTTTGTCATAACTGGGTGTTGAATTTTGTTAAAAGCTGTTCCTGCATCTATTGAGATGATCATACGGTTTTTAGTCTACAATTTGTTAATATGGTGTATCACATTGTTTGAGTTGTGTATATTGAAGAATCCTTTCATCCCTGGGATAAACCCCACTTGATCATGGTGTATGATCCTTTTAATATGTTGTTGGATTCTGTTTGCTAGTATTTTGTTGAGGATTTTTATATCTCTATTCATCAGTGATATTGGTCTGTAATTTTCTTTTTTAATAGTATCTTTGTCTGGTTTTGGTATCAGGGTGATGGTGGCCTCATAGAATGCGTTTGGGAGTGTTCCTTCCCCTGCAGTTTTTTTGGAAGAGTTTTAGAAAGGTGGGTGTTAGCTCTTCTCTAAATGTTTGATAAAATTCACCTGTGAAGCCATCTGGTTCTGGACTTTTGTTTGTTGGAAGATTTTCAATCACAGTTTCAGTTTCTTTACTTGTGATTGGTCTGTTCATATTTTCTATTTCTTCCTGGTTCAGTCTTGGAAGGTTATACCTTTCTATGAATTTGTCCATTTCTTCCAGGTTGTCCATTTTATTGGCATACAGCTGCTTATAGTAGTCTCTTAGGATGCTTTGTATTTCTGTGGTGTTTGTTGCAGCTTTCCTTTTTCATTTCTAATTTTATTGATTTGAGTCCTCTCCCTCTTTTTCTTGATGAGTCTGGCTGAAGGTTTATGATTTTTGTTTATCTTCTCAAAGAACCAGCTTTTAGTTTTATTGATATTTACTATTGTTTTCTTTGTTTCTGTTTCATTTATTTCTGCTCTGACCTGTATGATTTCTTTCCTTCTACTAACTTTGGGTTTTGTTCTTCTTTCTCTAGTTCCTTTAGGTGTAACTTTAGATTGTTTATTTGAGATTTTTCTTGTTTCTTGATGTAGGCTTGTATTGCTATAAATTTCCATCTTAGAACTGCTTTTGCTGCATCTCATAAGTTTTGGATCATCATGTTTTTGTTCTCATTTGTCTCTAGGTATTTTTTGATTTCCTCTTTGATTTCTTCAGTGATCTCTTGGTTATTTGTAACGTCTTGTTTAGCCTCCATGTGTTTGTGTGTTTTACGTTTTTTTCCCTGTAACTGATTTCTAATCTCATAGTGTTGTGTTCAGAACAGATGCTTGATATGATTTCAATTTTCTTAAATTTACTGAGGCTTGATTTGTGACCCAAGATGTGATCTATCCTGGGGAATGTTCCATGTGTACTTGAGAAGAAAGTGTAATCTGCTGTTTTGGGATGGAATGTCCTATAAATATCAATTAAATCTATCTGGTCTATTGTGTCATTTAAAGCTTGTGGTTTGTTTTTAATTTTCTGTCTCAATGATCTCCACTGGTGTAAGTGAGTTGTTAACACTATTATTACTATTAACACTATTAACACTATTATTGTGTTACTCTCGATTTCCTCTTTTATAGCTGTTAGCAGTTGCCTTATGTATTGAGGTGCTCCTATGTTGGGTGCATATATATTTGTAATTGTTATATCTTCTTGCATTGATCCCTTGGTCATTATGTAGTGTCCTTCCTTGTCTCTTGTAACATTCTTTATTTTAAAGTCGATTTTTTCTGATATGAGTGTTGCTATCCCAGCTTTCTTTTGATTTCCATTTGCATGGAATATCTTTTTCCATCCCCTCACTATCAGTCTGTATGTGTCCCTACGTCTGAAGTTGGTCTCTTGTAGACAGCATATATATGGGTCTTGTTTTTGTATCCATTCAGCAAGCCTGTGTCTTTTGGTTGGAGCATTTAATCCATTCACGTTTAAGGTAATTATCCATATGTATGTTCCTATGACCATTTTCTTAATTGTTATGGGTTTCTTTTTGTAGGTCCTTTTCTTCTCTTGTGTTTCCCACTTAGAGAAGTTCCTTTAGCATTTGTTGTAGAGCTGGTTTGGTGGTGCTGAATTTTCTTAGCTTTTGCTTGTCTGTAAAATTTTGATTTCTCCATCGAATCTGAATGAGATCCTTGCTGGGTAGAGTACTCTTGGTTGTAGGTTCTTCCCTTTCATCACTTTAAATATATCATGCCACTCCCTTCTGGCTTGTAGAGTTTCTGCTGAGAAATCAGCTGTTAACCTTATGGGAGTTCCCTTGTATGTTATTTGTCATTTTTCCCTTGTTGCTTTCAGTAATTTTTCTTTGTCTTTAATTTTTGTCAATTTGATTACTATGTGTCTCGACATGTTTCTCCTTGGGTTTATCCTGCCTGGGACTCTCTGTGCTTCCTGGACTTGGGTGGCTGTTTCCTTTCCCATGTTAGGTAAGTTTCCGACTATAATCGCTTCAAATATTTTTTCGGGTCCTTTCTCTCTCTCTTATCCTTCTGGGACCCCTATAATGCGAATGCTGTTGCGTTTAATGTTGTCCCAGAGGTCTCTTAGGCTGTCTTCATTTCTTTTCATTCTTTTTTCTTTATTCTGTTCTGCAGCAGTGAATTCCACCGTTCTGTCTTCCAGATCACTTATCCATTCTTCCGCCTCAGTTATTCTGCTATTGATTCCTTCTAGTGTATTTTTCATTTCAGTTATTGTATTGTTCATCTGTGTTTTTTTGTTCTTTAATTCTTCTAGGTGTTTGTTCTTTAATTCTTCTAGGTATTTGTTAAACATTTCTTGCATCTTCTTGATGTTTGCCTGCATTCTTTTTCCAAAGTCCTGGATCATCTTCACTATCATTATTCTGAATTCTTTTTCTGGAAGGTTGCCTATCTCCACCTCATTTAGTTGTTTTTCTGGGGTTTTATCTTGTTCCTTCATCCGGTACAAAGTCCTCTGCCTTTTCATTTTGTCTGTCTTTCTGTGAATGTGGTTTTTCTTCCACAGGCTGCAGAATTGTAGTTCTTCTTGCTTCTGCTGTCTGCCCTCTGGTGGATGAGGCTATCTAAGAGGCTTGTGCAGGCTTCCTGATGGGAGGGACTGGTGGTGGGTAGAGCTGGGTGTTGCTCTGGTGGGCAGAGCTCAATAAAATTTATTCTGCTTGTCTGCTGGTGCGTGGGGCTGGGTTCCTTCCCTGTTGGTTTTTTGGCCTGAGGTGACCCAGCACTGAAGCCTACCTGGCTCTTTGGTGGGGCTAGTGGAAGACACTGGGAGGGCTCACTCCAAGGGGTACTTCCCAGAATTTCTGCTGCCAGTGTCCTTGTCCCCACAGTGAGCCACAGCCACCCCCCGCCTCTCCAGGAGACCCTGTAACACTAGCAGGTAGGTCTGGTTCAGTCTCCTATGGGGTCACTGCTCCTTCCCCTGGGTCCTGATGTGCACACTACTTTGTGTATGCCCTCCAAGAGTGGAGTCTCTGTTTCCCCCAGTCCTGTCAGAGTCCTGCAATCAAATCCTGCTAGCTTTCTAAGTCTGATTCTCTAGGAATTCCTCCTCCTGTTGCCAGAACCCCAGGTTGGGAAGCCTGACGTAGGGCTCAGAACCTTCACTCCTTTGGGTGGACTTCTGTGGTGTAGTTGTTCTCCAGTTTGGGAGTCACCCACCCAACAATTATGGGATTTGATTTGATTGTGATTGAGTCCCTCCTACTGTCTCATTGTGGCTTCTCCTTTAACTTTGGATGTGGGGTATTTTTTTGGTGAGTTCCAGTGTCTTCCTTTCGATGATTGTTCAGCAGTTAGTTGTGATTCCAGTGCTCTCGCAAGAGAGAGTGAGTGCACGTCCTTCTATTCCGCCATCTTGAACCAATCTCCACTGGTGAGTTCTTAATTAGCAGTGTGAATGATAATGTGAAAGGTCCTGAATCAGGATTGAAATACTTACCCCCCACAAGTACAGGTGTAAGATCCTGGGGAGGCCACGTGCAGACAGCACCCTTAGGGCTTCCGAGTTGACCCCTCAACACTCTGGTGTCCAGCCACTGCTTTAGGATTTCTGGGGGTCCAATGCTGACTTTAAGGGTTCCTTCCATAATCCAGCCTCTCTCTGCCTTTAGTGAGACCCACATTTCCAGGATCCTACAGAGCAGGGTCTGTGTGACTGTTCTGTGGCTTCTCTAACAAATGACCACAAGCTGAGTGGTTTAAAACAACAGGAATTCATCCTCCCCCAGTCCTGGAGATCAGACATCTGAGATCAAGGTGTTGTAGGACTGAAGTCCCTCCAGAGGCTCCAGGATAGGGTTCTTCCTGCCTTGTCCAGATTCTGGGGGCTCCATGCATCCCCAGGCTTTTGGCTGTTTCCCTCCCATCTCTGCCTCTGTCTTCACGTGGCTTCTCCTGTGTCTGGGTCGCTCCTCTTTTGCCTCTTGCAAGGACGCTGTCATTGGATTGGGGGCCACCCTAACCGAAAATGACCTCACCTCGAGATCCTTAACTACATATATGAAGACCCTTTTCCCAGATATGGTCCTGTTCACGTGTTCTGGCGGGACACATCTTTTGGGGTCACCATTCAACCCATTATCTGTGTATAAAATAATCCTCATTTTAGGAGATTACCAAGATCTCAAACAGATTGGCACAGACAACAGCCATGTGGGTGGGGGTCTGGTGATGATGAGGACTCTAGAATCACCTGGAAAGGATCAAGGCCTGGCTTCATCAGAAAGTGAGCTCTTCCACCATGGTGCCCGTGGAAACAGCCACTCCACTCTGTCCGTGGAAAGGGACACAGTGCCAAGTCCAGAAGTGGTTACGTTGCAAAGCTGGCTCTTCTGGGATTTCCTCATCAATAGCATCATGTAACCAATAACTACGGGCTTGGAGGAATCGCTTTCTGGTACGTGATGACAGCACTGTCACTTTAGGTGCAGCAAGCCTAGAATAGGAATGTTTGAAGGAGAAGAGTTTGAGAGATTGCAAAGCTTGGTTGTCAAGGAAACTGAGCAGGTTTTTCAAGGTTGTCAAAGAAACTTCTCTCTTAAACAGAAGGCAGGGCTGGGAGAGCTGAACTCCAGGGATCGTTTTTTTTTTTTTTTTAAGAAACCTTTTTTTTTTTTAAATTTATTTATTTATGGCTGTGTTGGGTCTTCGTTTCTGTGCGAGGGCTTTCTCTAGTTGTGGCAAGCGGGGGCCACTCTTCATCGCGGTGCGCAGGCCTCTCACTATCGTGGCCTCTCTTGTTGCGGAGAACAGGCTCCAGACACGTAGGCTCAGTAATTGTGGCTCACGGGCCTAGTTGCTCCGCGGCATGTGGGATCTTCCCAGACCAGGGCTTGAACCCGTGTCCCCTGCATCGGCAGGCAGACTCTCAACCACTGCGCCACCAGGGAAGCCCCAGGGATCTTTTAAAGGGGCTGCTCTGAAGCACCATCCCCTAAGTGGAGGTCTCAGCATGAGCTGGGGTTTGCGAAAAGTGTGATGAGATTAAGCCTGACTTTATGTGACAGCTGGGGAGGGGTTTGCAAAGCACCTTGGCTTTTAGAGCAAAGGTTTGTTGCTGGAACAAAGTGTCTCCCAAAAATGGGCCAAAGCTGAAGATGTCTCTGTCCCCCTTCTTGTGAAAGTCCAGGGAAGGTGGGTGTCGGGGCCCAGGCTCTGTTCCCCTTGTTTCTCCTCCCTGCTTCCAGGTGAGGGCTCTAACCAGCAGGAGGGGTTGACCACGGTGGGGGCATCATTCCCTCTGTCCTAGGATGCAGGCTGGCCAAGACCCTCACCACCTCCCCCCCTTCCCCTTGGTAACACAAGCCACTGTGTCCCAGCTGCAAGGGGTGGGAAGGCTGGGGGGTGCAGGGTAGCCATAAACAGGAAAAAGGGAAATGGGTTCTGATGGGCAGCTGGGCGGCTCTCCTGTGAGGGTCAGCCGGACGCTAGTGCACAGACTCTGGGTCCTGTGAAGCTTTGATGCTTTGTGGTTCTGGAAATCCTATAGGAGACGGTCCACAGCACGTGCTGTCAGTGGAGGTGGTGAAGCCAAAGATCCACAGTCCAGACTAAAGGTGCCAATGTATATACAGGACAAAACTATCTCGTGTGAATGTAGTTAAGACACATTTAACATGAATGCAGTCGTGTTAATGCCTAACATCTTCTATCTTGTGCCTCCCCTCCGGGACCCCCTCCTGAGTTCCTGAGGCTCCTGTAACTCATGTACAGGGGAATGGAGAGTGAGCTCTGTCCAGTCTGAGCCCTGAGTTATCCTGTGTGTGAGTCTATTTGGGGCTGCCGTAACTAATACCACAGACAGGACAGCTTAAACAACAGACATCTCCCAGTCCTGGATGCTGTCTGAGATCAAGGTGTTTCTTCTCAGGCTTCTCTCCTTGGCATGTAGACAGCCATCTTCTCCCCATGTCCTCACATGGTCTCCCCCATGCCTATCTGTGTCCTAATCTCTTCTTGTAGGACATCAGTTCTATTGGATTAGGATCCACCCTAGTGACCACATTTTTACCTTGATCACCTCTTTAAAAACCCCGTCTCCAAATACAGCCACATCCTGGGGTCCTGGGGGTTAGGGATTCAACATGTGAATTTGTGGGGGACATGGCTGAGCCCACAACATCCTGCTTAGGAACCAATATGTGCCTCAGTCCCTGCTTCCCTCAAGTCCCATGGGGATCATGCGATGGCTCAGGGAGAGTCTGGGCAGAGTTTGTGTCCCGGCTGGGGCACCCTGCTCTGCTCTCTTTGATCAGGCTGTGGCAGTGCATTGCTAGCCCCGTCCTGAGGTGAGCAGTTCTGGGGTTTTGTGCCGTGTCGCCTGGCCTGCTGAGATGCTCATTGTCAGGGGACCCAGGAGCCAGCAGCCTAGTGGGGATGCCAGGGACTCTCAGGGCCATGATGGACGCCTCTCCCACCAGACACCCCAGCAAAAGTGGGGAAACTTTGCGGGGGTGTACAGGTGGGAGAGAGTCGAAGTCTCATTTATGCTTCAGAAAGGCCACTCTTTGGGGTGGGATGTGAGATGCACTTTGGGGGCAGCGAGCTTTGTCAGGGCCTAATGGAGGGATCGGGCTTGGGCCAGGGCTGTGGGTGTAGAGGTGAATTAGTGTGGGGACTGGCCACAGACTCTGGAGGAGGAGCTGACAGTCACTGGGGCACAAGGAGAGTGAGAGGCTGGGAGGCCCCAGTGTTACTGAACCAAACTTGGGTCCGCTTGCCCAAGTGCAGTAGAGCCAATCTACTGACACCGGTTGTGGTGAAGGAAAGTAGAGCTTTAATTGTAAAAGTGCTGATACATGGAGGACAGGTGGCTTGTGCTCTAAAACCCCGAACTCCCTGAGGGATTTCAGCAAAGCATTTTAAAGGCCACTTTAAGGAGGGAGGTCACAGGGTATGTGATCAGCTGGTGCACAACCCTCTGGCTGATGGTGAGGTAACAGGGCAGTTAACATTGTAAATTCTTAGGCACCAGAAGCTCTGGGGCTACCTGTTCATGATCATCGAGTAGTTAATTTCTTCCACTTGGTGGTAGTTTTAACATCTGTAAAACAACTCAGGAAGCGTACATCAGATACTGTTATCCAGGTACTTCAGAGAAGAGCTACAGCAGAGGATATGGGGGAGGGGTCTGTCCTGGGAAGGCTCCATAGGGTCCTGTTCAGTTACACCTGGTGCCTGGGCTTGGCAACCTGGGAAGGTGGGGCTGCTCCTGGCTGTGGGGAGCTGCAGGATCACAGTCCTCTGAGGGGGCCTGTTAACCCCCAAGGTGAGATGGGGATGCAGTGGCTGGACAGAGGCGTCTGGCCTGGGAGAGGGGTCCAGACTGGAAATGTCACTGGAATCATCGCAGGGAGGGAGAGGAAAGGCCAATGGGGGCAGGTAGGTCACAGCAGACTACGTGCAGGTGACGGCTGTCCTGATGGAAACACCTCAGAGCCAGAAAGCAGTGGCCGTCAGGGACTCAGCTTCATTCTCTTGTTCCTTTGTAAAACCACTGTGTCAGAGTTTGAGTCACTGCCAGGAGACTTCTGAGACCAGTGCTGCCATGGCTTCATCAAAGGGTCCAGGTGGAACACAGAACCACTGCAGGCCCCGCTCATGTCCCCACAGGGAATGAATCCCATCAGGGCACCAGGCCTCACAGACTTCAGAGAACCTCTGTCCTCAGGACTGGTCTTCCTCCTTCCTCTCACCTGCTGGTCAGAGGCCCAGGAACCCCCAATCTGGCTCCACCCCCAGGGCCTGGATTCTGGGACAGCTTAGGGGTAAGCAAGACCCTTATGCTCCGTTATCTGCCTAGGGGTGAGGATGTCTTAAAAGCTACAATTGACTGATTATGAAGGACTAAGTGTTTCCAGCAGGTATGGGTGGAAAGATGGGGTGTGAAGTTCCTATGTCTGCAGGGTCTTCCCGGCGTGAAGATCTGTGCGTTTCCCCCGGCCAGTCAGCATCCTCCCAGGAAGCCCAGATCCAGGATTATGAGGGCAGAGGCTCTCCCCTTGCTTACCTGTAACTTCCCACTCCCACACCAAGGAGGCTGGCTCCCACCATCTGCCATTTATCTATGCATTGCTCCTTTCCAGGTTACATGTGCAGAGGTTTCAGAATTGTTAGCTACTACACCCTGGAAAGAACTTCATAAAATAAAGCCCACTGTTTATATATGGTCAACTTTACCTTTAGTCTACAGATTCTGTTCATTTCCAAAGGTTACTTAGGTGAGCACCTTTTGCCCTATCCCCTACCCCTACTGTGGGTTTTTCCACACATTTTCTTTTTTGGGGGAGGGGTTGCATTGGGTCTTCGTTGCTGTGCACAGGCTTTCTCTAGTTGCGGCGAGTGGGGGCTACTCTTCGTTGTGGTGCGTGAGCTTCTCATTGTGGTGCCTTCTCTTGTTGCAGAGCACAGGCTCTAGGCTCGCGGGCTTCAGTAGTTGTGGCGCGCAGGCTCAGTAGTTATGGCGCACGGGCTTAGCCGTTCTGCAGCATGTGGGATCTTCCTGGACCAGGGCTCGCACCGTGTCCCCTGCGCTGGCAGCTGGATTCTTAACCACTGAGCCACCAGAGAAGCCCCTTCCATACACTTCTAATGCAGTTACATTCTGGCACATTATGTATTCCATCCTGCGACACTCCTACATTCTAAACAACTAAATTTGAATAGATTATGATTGACCCCTTGGGCTATATAAATCTGTGGGCTTAGACAAATGCATAGCGACAGGTATCCATCCTAGAGTATCACATGGAATACTTCAAACCCCCCACCCCAGGATCTGCTTATCATCTATGTAGCTTTGCTTTTCCTAGAATGTCATAAATGGGGTCATACTGGGTGCAGCCTCCTCAGACTGGGTTCTTTTACTTAGCAGTATATACTGAAGATTTATCCATGTCTTTCCATAGGTTGCTGGTGCATTCCTTTCTACTGCTGAGTAGTATTCCATTGCACATGTATGGGAGGAAAAACAATTTTCCCTCTACTTTTCTAGGTTCTTGGTTGAGAGCCCCCGCCCCCCCCCCAATAATAAAAGACAGATAACCAGGAGAAAAACAGAAGTTTAATAACATGTATACCCCCTGTATACAAGGGAGATACCAAGGAAAACTGACTCACTCCCTGAAATGACCAAAGCCATCACCTTAAATACCATCTTCAGCTAAAAACAGAAGAAAGATGTTGGGGAAGGGGGAAGCCAGTTATGGCAGGTTATCATGCAAAGCACAGTAAACAAACGTATGATTGTTTGCACATTTAAGTCAGGACTTCTTCACTGATAACAGTTACTTGAGATTTCATTATCCTTCTTTCTGGTGCAAAGAGGGACATACCCTTATAAATGGAGACTTCTCTATTGCAACTGTCCTTCACAAAAGGGAAATCTCTACTCAGTTTTCTGAGATTCCTTTTTTTTGTTAAAGCAGACTGAAATAATCCTTATGCCAGAGAAGCATATTTTGGAGTGGCATATTCTACTTACCTTGACATGGATGTACCCCAGTTTGCTTATGCATTCATCTATTGAAGGACATTCTGATTTCCTCAGGTTTTTAGCCATTTATGAGTAGAGCTGCTGTGCATAATTGCATCTTTGTTTGCATTTGGACATAGATTTTCAAAGCAGTTGCTTAAATACTGAAAGCACGATTGTTGGATCCCCAGGTGAGACTTGTTTTGCTTTGGAAAGAAGTGACAAACTGTCTTACAAAGTGGCTGTACATGCATCCCACCAGTAAGCAGGGAGAGTTCCTGTTGGTTCTCACCCTCTAGCAATTGGTATTGTCATTATTTTGAGTTTGGCAGTCCTGATTTTGGAGAGGGAGCAGTGAGTAGTGGTGAGATCTTAATTCCCTGCCCAGGAATTGAACCTGGGTAGCCTGGATGAAAACTAGGAATGCTAGCCACCACACCCCCTGACTCTTGCCCCCCAGTGAAAAATGCATTTTTTACAGAGGCAAAACTGTAAAAACAGGTACAAAGTTTATTATTAGAGACATAGCACAACAACAAATGGGAGAGCACACAGAGAAACAGTTTGTTTAGTTAAGACAGAAGCAAGGCAGAGATGCACACCCGGAGAGGAAAGGTGTGGGCATCCCCCCAATGAGAAGGAGCGCAGTAAAGAGGCGGTTAAGTCACTTATATAGGGCAGTTCTACCAGGTCTCTGTTTATCTCTGGCCAATTATCTGGTTTCTTTTTCCACACCTGCCCTGCCCTAGGACCCTCCCCAACATGCGTGTGCAACTTTTTTTGAAGATGGATTACAGCCCAGAGACCTATGGGACGGCCTTAGCATCACCTATTTTGGGGTGGTGCCCATTCCTTTTTGACCCCCAAGGAGGCGTTCTACACATGTGCAATGTCTCCCTTGCCCCAAGGATGGGAAACGTATGACCTCTTGATCTTTTAACAGGGTTTAGTCCCACTCTGTCCTTGCCATATAAATGTCCAATGTCCAGTTACTTACCCTTTTCTGTTGCTGGTTTTTATATCGAGGTGCAGGTCTCGAAATATAGACAGGAATCCAGTCATAAACATGTAGTCCTGGAGCCCGTTTGTCTCTTGCTTCAGGAAATGTAAACAGGGGGCTGGTAATGAATGTCTGGGCTGAAGCCCATCTTCTTCTCACCCCAGGAAGTGTGAACAGGAGGCCAGTTGTAAATGTCTATCCTGGAGCCCATCTATCTCCTGCCTCAGTCCTAATAGGTGTGCTGTGGTATCTCATGATTTTAAGTTGTAATTCCCTAACGGTGTATGATGTTGACCATGTTTTTTTTTATGACTTTTACTATCTATATATCTTTTTTGGCTGGGTGTCTGTTCAGATCCTAACCCATTTTTTATGGGGTTGTTTTAGAGGTCTTTGTCTATTTTGAGTCCAAATCCTTTATCAGATACAAGTTTTGCAAATATTTTTCTCCAAGTTTGTGGCTTGTCTCTTGATTTTCTGAATAAGGTCTTTGAGAGTAGAAATTTTTAATTTCATAAAGTCCATAAGATTACCTTTTTCTTTCGTGCATTGACATTTGTGTTGTGTGTTAAAACTCAAAGCTCATGATCTCCAGACCAAACCCAAGGTCATATAGGTTTTCTATGTTTATCTCTGTAATTTTTATAGTTTCACATTTTAAATGTCTGTTAATAAATTTGAGTGTTTGGCTTAAGTTTTAAAGTTTGTGTCTACAGTCATTTCATTTCATACAGTTTCCAGTTAATTGTTCCTTAACTATTTTGGAGAAGTCATGGGATACTTGACTGTATTTCAGTTTGAATTTTCACAGTTTAGCGGATGCAGCAGAAGTGTCCTTAAAGGGCGGGGCCTCCCCTGAACTGGGAGGTGGCTTGGTCTGCACGTTCCCATTGGCTGGCAGGGAACGTGAGCCCGCCTCCCTGACCCTAGGCAGGAACGCGCATTCTGCCTGCGGACTTGGCTCCCCGCGCAGCCGGCGGGAGACCCGTCTCCTCAGGACCCGCTGGGGCTTTGGCTTCTGGAACACGCGGGGCTGAGTCCATGCTGACGGCCAGGCTTCGGGACAACCCGGGGTCGAGTCCACACTAACGGAAGCCGGGTCTCCTCAGGACCCACTGGGACTTCAGCTTTGGGACATCATGGGGTCCATTTCTCTCTGACAGGAGCCTGGTCTCCCCAGGACCTGCCAGGAGGTGATGCCGCTGAGGGAAAAGGTGAGGAAATGTAGGGAGAAGGTTCTTGTGTGTGGCTGACCACTGAGGGTGTCTGTCTTCAGAGGACCCAGGAGGGGAAGGGCTTGATGTGGAAAACTGGGTTTTTGGCCACTTTTGTGTGTGGTGTAGACAGAGTGCAGTGTTGTTCTTTGGCATGTGGCGTCTGGTTTTCCCAGGACCATTTATTGAGGGGACCGTCCTTTCCCTGGTGTATGTTCTTGGCTCCTTTCTTGTGAATTAACTGACCACATACCTGTAGGTTTATTCCTGGACTCTCTGCTGTGTTCCTCTGGTCTGTGTACCTGTTTTTGTGCCAATGCCACACTTTTTTGGGACTGTAGCTTCGTAATGAAGTGTGAAGTCAGGGAGCGAGATGCCTCCAGCCCGTTCTCCTTCCTCAGGGTCGCTTTGGCTCTTCTGGGTCCTTTGTGGCTCCACACAAATGTTAAGATTGTTTGTTTTGTTTCTGTGAAATGTCATTGAAATTTTGGTAGTGGTTGCGTGTATGTGTACATTGCGTTGGGTAGCATGGACGTTTTCACAATATTTTCACCCATGCGCACGGGATACCTTTCCATTGATTTGTGTCTGTTCAGTTTCTTTCATCAATGTCTTAAGTTCTCAGTGTGCAGGTCTTTTAAGTCCTTGGTTAAATTTATTCCTAGTTTTTTGGGGGATGAAATTATAAATGGAATTGTTTTCTTAGTTCCTCTTTCTGATAGTTCATTATTAGTGTATAGAATTACAAATGATCCTGCAGTTTTACTGAATTCATTTTTTTTAGTTCTGACAATTTTTTTGGTGGTTTTATGTGAAAACCTAGAATTCAGAAATCCCACTGGTTTCCACTACACCCAGGTCATCCACGGCGCCCAAGACCTAGTGGCTCCTAATATTGTCTTCCCACGGTGCCTCTTAATACCATGTGGACAAAGTGACTAGCATCACTTTGGTTGAATTTGGTCTGGGTAAGTCTTGGCCTCTCTAGCAATGTTTGATGTCACCACTGCTTTTCTGGCATGTTACTGACATGGTTGTATTGCAAAGTATTTTCTAGTAAATTTCAAATGTTTAAACTTTAAACAGCAGTACAAAGTTTTCTACATTCACACCAAATACTGCAGTATGTTTTGGCCAAAACAGGGCCAGTCTCCCAGGGAACCAGGACATAACCCCAAAATGAAGGATAATTATGGTTTCCTCATTATAATCCTATCCACAGGACCGCTTCAGCTTTCACCAGCTGCCCCAACTTTGTGGAAATACCTTTTTCCATTCTAATCCGGTTTTCTTTTTCTGGAACCATCACTGGGGCTTTCCCTCATTTAAAAAACCTTCATGGACTTTAAGTGTACAAGATGAGTATGATCTGGGTGGATTTTCCTGTATGGCTTCTTTCACTTAGGATGTTTTCAGTGTTTATTCATGTTGTAACATGTATCTTTTTTTCATTGTGATTGAAAACACATACCATTTATCACTTAAGTCATTTTAAGTATACACGTCTATAGCATTAAATACATTCACATTGTTGTAAAAACACCCTCACCATCCATCTCCTGAACTTTTTCCTTTTCCGCAAGTGAAACTGTAACCGTTAAACACTTATTCCCCTCAACCCCTGGCAAACTTATTCTACTTTTTGTCTTTGAATTTGACTTATCTGGATACCTCATACTAGTGGAATCATAGAATGTTTGTCCTTTTGTGCCTGGCTTGTTTCACTTAGCATAATGACTTCAAGGTTCATCCACATTGCAACCTGTGTGAGAATTACCTCAGTTTTAAAGGTTGAATCATATTCCATGGTGTATATACTACACTGTATTTATGCATTCATCTGTTGAAGGACACTTGTGTTGCTTCCACATTTTGGCTATTGTGAATAATGTTGCTATGAATATGGGGTACAGATATCTGTTCCAGTCCTTGCTTTCTAATATTTTGGGTGTATACCCTGGAGCGGAATTGAGGGATCATACGTTAATTCCATGTTTAAGTTTTTGAGGAGTCGCCATACTGTTTTCCACAGCAGGAGCACAATTTTACTTTATTTCTTTATATGACAGAATAATGCAGCTTATGGATCTACCTTATTTTGCTTATCCATTCACCCGTTGGTGGGCATTTTAATTGTTTCTACCTTGGGCTATTGTGAACATTTCTGCTATGAATATTGACGTGTAAGTTTTTATTTGAACACCTGTTATCAGTTCTTTGGGTGTATATCTAGGAGTAGAGTTGTTGAAACATATGATAATTATATTTTTATATTTTTGAGAAAATGCCAAAGTTTTGTACACATAGATTGTACCATTTTACATTTCCATAAGTAAAGTTTAAGGGTTCCAATTTCCCTACACTGTTGCCAACATTTGTTATTTTTATTTATTTTTAATATAACCATTCTAGTGTGTGTGAAGGGGTATCACATTGTGGTTTTAATTTGCATTTGCATCATGACTACTGATGTTTGACATCTTTTCATGTGCTCGTTGACCATTTGTATGCCTTGTCTGGAGAACAGTCTATGCAAGTCCTTTGTGCATTTCAAAAATTGGGTTGCTCTTTTATTGAGTGGTAAAAATTCTTGATATATTCTGGATAAAGACTCTTATAAGATATATAATGTGCCTATATTTTCTTCCATTCTGTGGGCTGTCTTTTTACTTTCTGGATAGCCTCTTTTGATGTACAAAAGTTTGTAATTTTGAGGAACTCCAGATTATCTGTTTTTTTTTCTTTCATTGTTTGTGTTTTAGTGTCAGATCTAAGAAACTATTGCTAAATGCAGGGTCATGAATCCCTTGGTTTATTCCAGAGTACCATCATCCCTCGGTATCCTCTGGGCTAGGGTTTAGGTCTGGGGTTTGAGTCAGGTCAGGGTTTAAGGGTCAGGGGTCAGGGTTCTGGGGTTAGGGTGTTAGGGTTAGAGGTTAGGGTTCTCTAGGGTTAGGGTTAGGTTTAAGCATAACTGGCCCCCATTACTCTTCCTTTCTCCTCTCTGAGGTCTCCAGGATGGATAGCATTTGCCCAGGGTCACATATGAGTCAGGGAGTTGAGCTGGACCACTGTATTTCTACCCCCCAGTCCTGGGCTCTGAGAGAAGAATGAAATGTCTGTACTGTCTCTGACTGTTTCAAATTGAACTCGATGTCAGTCATGGGTTGTGGAGGGTGTCAGGAGTCATGCATGGTTGCTTCCTGCCCTCCCATCTGGGAAAGGTGGTGCTGGCCCTACTCTGCCTGAGCAGCCTCAGTTCCAGCAGAATGCCCAGAGAGGAGGGCACTCAGTGGACATGTGTGGATTAATGCAGGACTGGGTGTAGCAACGTGCCAGCCCCCTGCCTACTTGAGGGCTGGTGGGGCCCTCCTGGGACTGCAGGCATCCTTTGTCCCGTCTGAGTGGATATCAATAGACAATCAAGTCTCAGGCAGGACAGTCCTTGACCTCTGACCATTCAGGGAGGCATCTGTGGTCCTCTAGCTCAGTTCAGCCAGGGCCCTGTCAAGACCCCGTGGACAATTAGTGAGCTGACCATGGTGGTGAGCAATGGAACAGCTACCTGGGCAATGTATCCTTTCCTTTGAGATGTTTCAACTATCAACATCCATGTGGTTGAGAAAAGGGCCTCCCCTTCACCGCCTTCACAGCCTTCACAGCCTCATAGCCTGCCAAGAGAGGTAATAACCCTCTTAATATTTGAGTGTGTCCCTGACACAACAACCATACAGCAGACCATGGCCCTGCAATCCTTTGTCCTGTTAGTTGTTAGAAATTTTGACATTCATATTCATTAAGAGTCAAAGTTATGGGAGTAACTGGGCCTCCCAATGGGAGGTTCACACTGAGACTGCATTGTCGTGGAGAGCCATATGCATCCATGTGGCCTCTGGAAAGCCTGCCAATTATGGTTTCCATGACATGGAATAATTCTTGAGCCTCCCATTACTTCATTGCACAAGAGTTTCCTTACCACCCTAGCATTTGGTTTCTTCCCTTAGTAAAGGAGACAGAAGAAACTGGAAAAGGAACAGTATTGTTTTTCAGGGATGGGTAATTAATATGGCAAGGGAGATGGCATAACTCAAGGGCTCCCACCTCTCAGGGGCAGGAATGAGGTCTGTGTGTCTTCTGAGGGCACATGGGCTGTTCTGGGCCAGCCTCTGAGATGTGAGGACCTGATGCCCAAGGCAGGAGACTTGAGTTTACCAACAACAATGATCCTGCCTTTTCAGCAAGTCAAAGAACTTCTTGCAGTCTTGGGAAGACAGTAAAAGCACTGGATGAGTAGCTGCAGCCCCTGACCCTAAGTGAACCCTGTTCTTCCTTTTGTGTCAGATTCTGTGCTATGCTGTGAGCTGTCATTGACATAGAATCTGCTGCTTTCTTGCAGCCAGCAGCTGTTCTCATGCCCAAGTCTAGTGCCTCAGTTTTCCTTTGGGAATTACATCTCACCTGCTTCCAGTCCAAATAGTTCCAGAAGGATGAGCCCATGTTCCACCCAGCTCGAAGATGGGTTTACAACCCACATCTAGCCAGTCCCATTTTCCATCTTCTGGTGATGGATCAAGGATGAGAATGAAACCCAAGCCAGGCCAAAGGCCTTCAAAACCATGACTTTTCTTAGAACCCAAGAAAAGGAGAAACCTTTTCTCGGATAAAGGATGGTGAGTGGTTGTCAGCCTAGAGTTGCTGTTGGCCCAAGGGCAGTGAGAGAGACTGTGCCTGTGAATGGGGTCCCCCAAAGGCACTGAGCAGGACAAAAGTTTGGAGAGAAACAAGGTCACACAGAGAGTGTGAGACACTGGACCTGCCAGGTCCAAACCCATTCTTAAACTTGCCACTTGCAAGTATTAATTTATTTCTACCCTTATAATAAATACTAATTTATTTTACTTCAGTAAGTGTGTCCAGTTGCTGGGAATAAAAAAAGTCCTAGTTGACACATCCGAATCAATAATCCCTGATCCATCCTCAGGTGTCCTCATTGGGTAGGTGTGGCTGGGGGAGATGAAGACACTGGGTGGGGTCATATACTAGGGGAGCTGCCAAACAACTCTTTCCCTGTTCCTTCCCTGTCCTGGAGAGAGAAACCCTGGAACAGTGATAGGATAACCAATAGGGGAAGAGGTTTCTCAGTGGTTAATTAGTCTTTTTGTATTTTCCTTAATTTAGGGTCCATTTTGGTAATGTGTTTTTACAAAGAAATCGCCCATTTCCTCTAGATTTCCAGTTTGTTACAATAGGTTTCTCTTATTTGACCTTTAATTTTTGCAGTCTAATTTTCTACAGAATCATCACAAATAATGAACAAATATTGATACTTTATTATTAACTTAAGTCTCTATTCATGTTCCTTTTGTTATACCTTCCCTTGTTCCAGGGTCTCAAAGGACATGGGGTCATCATGTCTGTTTAGTCTCTTCTGGGCTTTGACAGTTGCTCAGACTCTCCTTGTTTCCATGACCTTGACAGTGTGGAGGACGTCTGGTCAGGTATTGTGTAAACTGCCCTGCACTGGGATTTGCTTAGTGTTTTTGCTGTAATTAGACTTGGCTTTGAAAAAGCAGATCACAGAGTTAAAGTGCTTCCTCTTCACTATATATCAAGCGAACAGGCTCTTAAGGGAACTGCTTACTTATATTCTTAACTTTGGTCACCAGGCTGAAGTAGTGTTTGTGAAGTTTTCCCACAGTGAAATTAATTTTTTCCCATGTCCATCCTGTGTGTCTTATTTAGGAGGAAGTCATAATACAGAAGCCACACTTGAGGAGAGAGGGGTTAGCTTCACATCCTTGATGGACAGCTGAGTGTCTATATGAATTGTTTAGAAGCTTCCTGCCTAGGAGATTTCTATTTAACATCATTCATCAAAAACTATGTAACTTATTTTTACCAGTTTGGACACATGAATAATTATTATAAACTTTTGGTTATAATCCAGCACTACATTATTAGACTGCTTAGTTCATTCTTGCTTTGGCTGTTGATAGCTTTTTCCATTTGCTCCTGTTTTCATTTTACATAATTTTTCTTTTGTGGGTTTTAAAAATTTTTGGTACTTCTTTACTTTCTGATATTTTAAGATTATCCTGCTTCATATATTACTGTCTCAGTCCTAGCATCAGCCCTTTCTTCAAAGAGCCCTTGTTCCTTTTATTAGAGAATGGTGTTAAAAACTTACATGTGGGAGCTAAATATGCTCAGCTGACAGTGCATGGAAATGTATGCATGTATCCCAGCGTATGCATATACACGTAATTATAAAGATTTCCATGTGGAACTATGTGTATCTCTATTAGCCGAAAGATAGTTTATACTGATGCCTCCAACCTGATCTGTTATGACATGGATATTGTAACCTTCTCCCTTTGTTTGTCTGTGACTTCCCACTCCAGTGGTAAGAAACCTGGCTTCCACCATTTGTCATTAAATTCAGTGCTTGTTCCATTTGATTACTGATATAGTAGTTTCAGTACTGTTAGCTACTACTCCCCATGGGAAAGAACTTACAGAGTCCACTGTGTATGTACAGCATATTTTGCCTTTGGCCTACGGAGTCCGCTCATTTCCAAAGTTAACTTAGGTCAGCCCATTTTGTCCCACCACCAACAGTGAGTTTTTTTCATACCTTTCTAAATCAGTTAGATTGTTTGTTACATTCTGTATGCCAGTCTTTGACACTCCCATATCCTAAGTAAATAATTTGAATAGATTATAATTTACTTGTTGGGTTGTAAAAAATCTGTGGGTGTAGACAAATGCACAGTGACAGGTATTCACCACTAAAGTATCATACGGACCTTTTCAACTACATATTCCGTAAACTGTTTACCATGTCTCTTTTGCCTTTTCTAGAAGTCATATAAATGAGGTCATACACTGTGTAGCACTTCAGACTGTATTCTTTCACTTAGCAATGTAAGTGTTAGATTCATCTATTTTTTTTTTTTTTTGCACGGGTTGATGATTCATTCCTTTATATCTCTGAATACTATTGCATTGCATGTATATGAGAGGAAAAATAATTTTCCCTCTACCCTTTTTATGTTCTTCATTGAGATCCCCCTTGTAATGAAAGGGAGATGAACTGGAGAAAAACAATCAGAAGTTTAATATATACCATGCATACCTCCTGTATTCTTGAAAGATACCCAGGAAAACTTAGTCTGGCCCAAGCCATTACCTTAAAGGCTACCTTCAGCTAAGAACAGAAGAAAGATGTTAGGGAATGAAGGAAGCCATTTAAGGGAGGTTATTAGGCAAAGCACAGTAAACAAGGGTACGGTTGTTATGCAGATTTACATCCAGACCTATTTCATTGACAAGCTTTTTTTTTTTTAATATTTATTTATTTGGCTGTGCCAGGTGTTAGTTGAGTTATGTGGGATCTAGTACCCTGACCAGGGATCGAACCCAGGCCCCCTGTATTGGGAGTGTGGAGTCTTAACCACTGGACGACCAGGGAAGTCCCAACAAGTTTTTCTTGATATTTAGTCATCATTCAATTCCTGGTCCAGAGAGGGACATACCCTAATAAATGGAGATATCCTTAATAAATGTAAATTTACCTCATAAAAGGGCATTTTCTACTTGGTTTTCAAAGATTCTCCTGGGTCTGCTGTTTTTTAAATTAATCAGTCCAAAATAATCCTTTTGTCTAATGGGCATATTTCGGGGTGGTGTATTCTGCTCCCCTTGACATGTACGTGCCCTAATTTGCTTATGAATTCATCTACAGAAGGACATCCTGATATCTTTAAGTTTTTAGCCATTATGAATAGAGCTGCTGTGCATTACTTGATGCTAGTTTTTGTTTGAACACAGGTTTTCAAAGCAGTTGTCTAAATACAAGAGGTACGCTTCTTGGATCCTAAGGTGAGACTACTTAGACTTGGAAAAAACTGCCAAACCGTCTTCCAAAGTTGGTTGTACGTGCATTCCACCAGCATCTTGAGTATATTCCTGTATGCTTATTTAGTATCTGTTTATCTTCTTTGGCCAGGTGTGTGTTTCAACCTTTACCAAATTTTAATGGCATTGTTTGGTATAATTTGGGTACAAACCCTTTATCAGATATGTGTTTTGCAAATAGTTTCTTCCAGTTTGTGGTTTGTCTTTTGGTTTTCTGAATAAGTTCTTTCATAGGGTAGAAAGTTTTAATTTTATAAAGTCCACATTATCAATTATTTTTCTTTTGTCGATAGACTTTTGGTGTTGTGTGTTTAAAACACATCACCAGACCCAAGGTCATGTAGATTTTCTTTCTTTTTTAAAAAATAAATTAATTTATTTATTTATTTTTGGCTGCGTTGGGTCTTCGTTATTGCACGCGGGCTTTCTCTAGTTGCGGCGAGGGGGGGCTACTCTTTGTTGCCATGCATGGGCTTCTCATTGTGGTGGCTTCTCTAGTTGTGGAGCATGGGCTCTAGGTGCACGGGCTTCAATAGTTGTGGCATGTGGGCTCAGTAGTTGCGGTGCATGGGCTCTAGAGTGCAGGCTCTGTAGTTGTGGCACACGGGCTTAGTTGCTCTGTGGCATGGGGGATCTTCCCAGACCAGGGCTCGAACCTGTGTCCCCTGCATTGGCAGGCGGATTCTTAACCACTGCACCACCAGGGAAGTCCTAGATTTTCTTTTTTCTTCTAGAATTTTTATAGTTTGGTAATTTAAACTTGTCTATGGGCACTTTTGAGTGAATTTCGGTTTACATTGTAAAGTTTGTGTCTACATTCATTTCATCACATATGGTTTCTAATTAATTGTTCCTTAACCATGTTTTGAGAAGATACAGAGAGATACTTGGCTCCATTTCAGTTTGGATTTCCAAACTTAGTATATACAGCAGAACAGCACTCTGGATGAGGCCTCTGGGTTTGTGAGTGTGGCGCTCCCGGCACTCCTCTGACGTCCCACAGGGGGCACCGAACCCACCTGTCTGACCCTGGGGACACAGGTGCATCCAGCTCACAGACTTTGCTCTGTGACAAGCAGACAGGAACTTTGTCTCCTGTCAGGGTTTAGGTTTCTGGACCATGGGGCAGTTTCTACACTGGCTGGAGCTCACTTTTCTCAGGACCCACTGGTGAGGAGATGCCACGAGAGGAAAAAATGAGAAAGTGTGGAGAATCTTCCTGTGCAGCTGACTGCTGGGTGGGTGGGGTGCATCTTCAGGGGACTCAGGAGAGAAAGGGTTTAATGTGGAATACTGTGCGCTTTTAGTTAGTTTTATTTACAGTGTAGCTGGTGACCAGTGTTGTTCTTTGGAACCTGGTGTCTAGTTTCCCTGGCACTGTTTGTTGATGGCTTTGGGTAGAATAAACATTTTAATAATAGTCATTTTTCTGATGCATGAGCATGGGATATTGTTTTCTACTGTGTCTTCAATTTCTTTATCAATACTTTATATTTTTCTGAGTATAGGTCTTTCATGTCCTTGGTTAAATTTATTCCTAAATAGTTTGTTCTTTTTGATGGAGTTGTAAATGGGATTGTTTTCTTAATTTTTCTTTCTGATGGTTCATTTTAAGTGTATAGAAACAAAACTGATTTGTGCGTAATGATTCCATATTTTGCAACTTTACTGAATTTATTTTTTTAACACTTTTTTGAAGTAATGTGAAAAATTGTAATGCTAAAATCTCACTGTTTCTACTGCATCCCAGGTAATCCGCAGGACCCAAGACATGGTAGCTACTAATATACTCCTCTCACGGTGCCTTTTTTTTTTTTAAATTTATTTATTTAATTTATTTTTGGCTGTGTTGGGTCTTCGTTGCTGCGCACGGACTTTCTCTAGTTGCGGCAGCGGGAGCTACTCTTTGCTGCAGTACGCGGGCTTCTCATTGCAGTGGCTTCTCTTGTTGTGGAGCACGGGCTCTAGGCGTGCGGGCTCAGTAGTTGTGATGCATAGGCTTAGTTTCTCCGTGGCACGTGGGATCTTCCTGGACCAAGGGTTGAACCTGTGTTCCCTGCATTGGCAGACAGATTCTTAACCACTGTGCCACCAGGGAAGTCCCTCCCACTGTGCCTCCTAATACCATGTGGACTCCTACAAAGGAAAAAACAATCACAACTTTGGTTGAACTTTGTCTGGGTTAAGTCTTGGCCTCTATAACAAAGTTTGATGGCTGTCTTATCTGATTTTCTGGCATGGTACTGACATGGTGGTTTTGAAAAGTAATTTACTTTCCAGTAATTTAAAATGTACAGAAAAGTTTCAATAATGGCATAAGTACTCACATTTGCCACTTCACACAAAATACTCAGTGTGTTTTACCCAAAACAGGGACACTCTCCAGAGGAATCAGCACATAACCCCTAAATGAGGAAATCATGATGTCTACATTATAATTTAATACACAGGCCCACTTCAACTCTCGCCTGTTGTCCCAACTGTATGAAAATGTCTTTTTCCATCCTGATCCAGTTTTCTTTTTCTGGAACCATTACTGAGTTTTCCCCTCATTTGGACAACCTTGATGGATTTAAAGCAGACAAGATGAGTATGGGATCTGGGTGGACTTTTCTGTATGGCTTTTTTCACTAAGGATGTTTTTAATGTACATTTATGTTGTAAGAAATATCAGCACTACACTTTTTTTCATTGTCATTAAAAATACAAAACATGACATTTACCATTTAATTCATTTTACATACACACTTTTGTGGTATTGACTGCCTTCATATAGTTGCACAAACAAGTTAACTAACATGTGTACCTCCTGTGTGCATGGGAGATACCCAGAAAATTGAGTAACACCCTGAAATGGCCCAAGACATCACCTTAAATACCGTCTTCATCTCAAAGGAAAAAAAAGGAAGGGTATGGTTGTTTCTGTCTACATTCCTTTGATTGCGCATGGTTTCCAACTGATTGTTGTATAACTAGTTTTGGAGAAGTCATGGGACAGTTGGCTTCATTTCAGTTTGAATTTCCAAATTTAGTGGATTCTGCAGGCTTGATACAAGGTTTACAAACTTGATATTGGATCAGGACATCCCATGGTGTAATCGGTATTAATGGTTTGTTCAACAATTAAAGTTCTGTGTGATATGAGTTCAGACTGGAGTAATCCTGGTTAGTTTCTATCTGTTGTACATTTGTCCCAGGATGAAAGGACAAGAAAAACAAGACCCACTTTATAAAAGTGCCTTCAAACTAATTGATGGTATAATCTCCACCTAATTTTTAAAAAATTTTTTCATTGAAGTATAGTTGACTTACAATGTTGTGTTAATTTCTGCTGTACAACAAAGTGATTCAGATACACACACACACACACACATACTGTTTATTACATATATACATATGGTTTGCTACAGGGTATTGAATATAGTTTCCTGTGCTGTACAGTAAGACCTTGTTGTTTATCCATCCTATATATAATAGTTTGCATCTGCTAATCCCAAACTCCCAATCTATCCCTCCCCTGTCTTCCCCTTGGCAACCACAAGTCTGTTTTCTATATCTGTGAGTCGGTTTCTGTTCTGTAGATTCATTTGTGTCTCATTTTAGGTTTCACATATAAGTGATATCATATGGTATTTGTCATTCTCTGTCTGACTTCACTTAGTATGATAATTGCTAGGTCCATCCATGTAGATGCAAATGGCATTATTTCACTGTTTTATGGCTGAGTAATATCCCATTGTATATATTTATCACATCTTCTTTATCCATTCATCTGTTGATGGACATTCAGGTTGTTTTCATGTCTTGGCTGTTGTGAATAGTGGTGCTATGAACACAGTGGTCCATGTATCTTTTCGAATTATAGTTTTGTATGGATATGTGCCCAGGAGTGGGATGGCTGGTTCATATGGCAATTCTATTTTTATTTTATTTATATTTTTATAAATTTATTTATTTTAATTTATTTTTATTTTTGGCTGCGTTGGGTTCCGTTGCTGTGCGCGGACTTTCTCTGGTTGCGGCGAGTGGCGGCTACTCTTCGTTGTGGTGTGTGGGCTTCTCATTGCAGTGGCTTCTCCTGTGGGGAGCATGGGCTCTGGGCTCGTGGGCTTCAGTAGTTGTGGCACGCAGGCTCAGTAGTTGTGGCTTGCAGGCTCTAGAGCGCAGGCTCAGTAGTTGTTGCGCACGGGCTTAGTTTCTCCATGGCATGTGGGATCTTCCTGGGCCAGGGCTCGAACCCGTGTCCCTTGCATTGGCAGGCGGATTCTTAACCACTGCGCCACCAGGGAAGCCCCGGCAACTCTATTTTTAGTTTTTTGAGGAACCTTCATACTGTTTTTCATAGTGGCTGCACCAATTTACATTCTGACCAACAGCGTAGGAGGGTTTCCTTTTCTCCACACACCCTCCAGCGTTTATTTGTAGAATTTTTATTGATGGCTATTCTGACCACTATGAAGGGATACTTCACTGTAGTTTTGATTTGCATTGTTCTAATAATTAGCGACGTGGAGCATCTTTTCATGTGCCTATTGGCCATCTGTATATCTTCTTTGGAAAAATGTCTATTTAGACCTTCTGCCCACTTTTTGATTTTTTTTCCAGTTGTATGAGCTGTTTGTATATTTTAGAAATTAGGCCCTTGTTGGTCACATCATCTGCAAATATATTCTCCCAAACAATTAGCACAGGTGCTGGGACAGCTGGATACCCACATGCAGAAGAATAAAGTTGGACCCTTACCTGCCCCCGTCCCATAAACAAAATCAACACAAAATGGATCAAAGGCCTAGATGTAAGAACCAATATTATAAAACTCATAGAAGAAAACATGAGAGTAAATCTTCATGACTTTGAGTTAGACTATGATTTCTTAGATCTGCTACCAAAAGCACAAGCAACAAAAGATAAAATACATGAAATGGACTTCCTCAACATGAAAAACCATTGTTTATCAAAGGAGCAAGGAATAAGATAATCCACCATCCAAAATGGCACAAGATGTTTGCAAACCATGTATCTGATAAAGGACTGTAGCCCACCAGCCAAGCCCCCGGTGGTCCAGTGGAGTGTCTGTGTGGCCCCTCCCATCCTAGGTGATCAGGAGATTTCAGGCCCCACAGCACCCAAGGGGTGGACACTGGTCATCCTCAGCACCCTCAAGGAGTGAGTGCCAGATTGTTTTGAGCCCATATTCCCACCCAGTACTGCCCTCAAAGGCTGAAGGCTTCAGCATGCCTCCAGAAGGACACAGAGTATTTGCAAGTCTTTGAGAACCAAGAGAAGAGTCTTCACTTTTCTGAAAAAGACATCTTATTATTTCACAACATGAACATTTTCAGTCTGGCTCCCAGGGGTGCCCTCCCACCTTCTTTATTTCTCTGAAAGTGAGCATGGTGGTTTGGCTGTCCCCAATCCCCACACCAGGTGACAAGGCCAGTGAGGCCAGCTCCTGGTGGTCCTTAGCTTCGTTGGAGATTAACCCAGACTCTCAGCCTGAGATTGAACGTGGACGCCCTTGCTTCTCCCCATCACCAATTCTCATCTCCTGCCCTGTCTCTTTTCCTCTTGCTTTTCAGAATCAGATTTACCTGATGGCTACCACTCACAGTTCCCTCAGAATCCAGAGATTTCTCCTCGAAGGAAAGGTTCTGGAAAAATCAGAGGGATAAATAAAGAATGCAGCTGGTTCTGGCCTTGTGCTGATGCCCAAGAGGGTGATGAGAATGAGTGTTTTCATTAGAATTTTAAATCCTCCAAGTAATAGATCATTGCGGGGGGGGCATCCTTTGTCTTCCTGCTCATTCTAATAATGTCATTCCTGAATCTTAATGTGGCAAATAATTTATATTATAAATATGCCGAGGGGGAGATCCATTTAAAAAATGTTAGAGGTAACTCCAAGGGTTTTACAACAAACAAGGACACAGAACCGTGTCCAGACACTGGCTGAGTGATTCCTACCCTGAGCTGCAGTCCCCTGGAGGGCGGAGTGGCCATGCCCCTCCTCCCGTAGGTCAGCCTACTCAGGGACATCCCACGTGGGACCACTGCATCGCAGAATCTTAGAGTGGCCAATGGCAGGCAGCTGGCTAGAGATGTGGACAAGAGAAAACTGCCCATCAGCCTGGGACAACCCCGGGGTGAGGCCTTAGTAAGGACCAGTGTCATGTCATTAGTTAGGGCCAGCACCAGGGCCGAAGCTAAGACCATTGTCAGGGCATTAGTGAGGGATATAATTAGGGTGTTAGTTAGATAAAAAATCAGGTCATTAGTTACAGACAGTGGCAGGGCCTCAGGTAGAGACTTCGTCAAGGCCTTAGTTAAGAAGAGCATCGGAGCTTCACCGATGTTAGGGACAGCATCAGGACGTTAGTTAGGGCCAGACACCAGGCCTTAGTTAGGGATAGTGTCAGGACCTCAGAGAAAACTTGAGAGCCTTAATATAAGACAGTTTAGGCCGTTAGTTAGGGCCACATCAGAGACTTTCTTAGGGACATATTCAGGGCCTTAGTAATGGTCAGGATCGGGGCGTTATTTAGTGACAGTAAATGCTATGAGGGACAGCTTCAGGGCCATAGTTAGGGACAGCGTCAGGGCCTCAGAGATAACTTAGGGCCTTAGTAAGAGAGAGTTCAGACCGTTAGTTAGGGACATCGTAAGAGACTTTCTTAGGGACATATTCAGGGCCTTAGTTATGGACAGGATCAGGGCGATAGTGTCGGATATCTCAGTCTATTAGGGTCACCATCAGGGACTTAGTTAGAAATAGTTCAGGCTGTTCCTTAGCTATATTCTCATGGACTTAAATAATGCCAGAATCACAGCTGTCAGGGAGAGTGTCAAGGTGTTATTGTGGGATGTCTGCAGCTATTAGGGACATCATCAGGGTATTAGTTAGGGAAAGAGGCAGGTCATTATTGTAGACAGTGTCAGGGCCTCAGGTAGACACAGCGTCAAGGCCTTAGTTAGGGAGGGCATCGGGGCCTTAGTTAGGGACAGTGTCAGGACCTCAGAGAAAACTTGAGGGCCTTAGTAAGAGATAGTTAGGGACACCTCACTGACTTTTTTAGGGACATATTTAGGACCTTAGTAATGGACAGGATCAGGGCATTATTTTGTGACCACTTAGGCTCTGAGGGACAGCATCAGGGCCTAAGTTAGGGAGAGTGTCAGGGTCCTAGGGACAGGGTTAGGGACTTTGTAAGTTCTAGTTCAGACCATTAGCTTGGAACAGCATCAGGGGCTTCGTTAGGGAGAATGTCAAGGCTTCAGTTAGAGATAATTTGCGGGCCTTAATTGGACACAGTTCAGGCTGTTACTTAGGGGCATCTTCAGAACCTCAGTTAAGGACAGCATCAGGGTGTTAGTTAGGGAAAGAGTCAGGCCATTATTAGCCCTGATTTTCCCCAAATTTGAATGCACTTTGAAGCTGCAGAAGAAATGTTTGCTACGTGGTTCCCATGCAGTTTCCCATTAGTACTACATGATGAGTATTTAGAAATAACATCATCTGTGCCCTCGCCACAGAGTCTGTCTGTTGATCTGGGTGGGAGCATCCGTGTTGTTTTAACTCCAGGTGATTCTAAGGTGAGACCAGGTTTAAGCCCGAGGGCTGCTGGGTAATCGGTGAGAGGTGCTTCCAGTCTTTGGTCCTTCTTCCTTTGGGGAGGCATCGGTGTCTGCTCTACATGGGACTGGAAGGGGCAGGGCAGTATAGTCCACTGACTCTGTGCTGTAGCAGAGTTTTGGGGCATCTGCGTGAGGGGAGAGTATGTGTAGACAGGAAGGAAAAAGCTTACAGTTTGGTCTCCATTCAGGGGTCATCGTTCCTGAATCTCTCTTTTTCAAAACATTGGCATTTCAGCGTTTCGAGGTGCTTTTGTCTGTGGCTCTAGTGGGAACAGGTGAAGGAGCTGTGCTGATGGTGCTGAAGGCATATTCTCAACATGCTGATGGGGTGCCTCAACATAATGTCCATGAGAAGACGACCAGAGCAGGAGGAAGATGAGGGAATGGCAGCTTCCCAGGTGAGTGTCCTGTCCTGGGTCAGAGGCTGTGTCTGCTTTTCCTCCTGAAATTTCATGGATTGCGAACCTACAAACCTTTAATTTTCTACTTCTGATGTTCCTGCCTTGCAAAGTTGTTTTCAACTACTTATTTTTTTCCTTCTTATGATAGTCAAAGTCCACTCTTTAGAATACCTGTCCCCTGTGATCCAGAGCCTTTTCCCCATTGTCTGCATCCAGGCTCCCTACAGAGCATGGAGAATTCTCACTATGAATAAACGACATTCAACTATTGAAATTATTCTCTTTGTGAAAGATCAACATGGGAAGGCAGTAATATCCGAAATGCCCTATGGCATAATTGCAGATGCTGGATATTAGTGAAGAAGGGAAAGTGGAATGATTAATCTACATCTGAATGCAACAGAAACGTCAGCTTATCACAGCAGGATTAAGAAAATGCTCTTTTTTTTTTTTTTTTTTTTTTTTTTAGAAATTTCATGTAATGTCTGAAACATTTATATTAACATATTTCCATACATATTTCCATACAAATACAAATATAAGATTTTTAGAAATTTCATGTAATGTCTGAAACATTTATATTAACATGTTTCCATACAAATAACCCAATGAAAGTTTAGTATTAGTTGTTTTGTTTGTTTTTTTATACTGCAGGTTCTTATTAGGCATCAGTTTTATACACATCAGTGTATACATGTCAATCCCAATCGCCCAATTCAGCACACCACCATCCCCACCCCACCGCAGTTTTCCCCCTTTGGTGTCCATATGTCCATTCTCTACATCTGTGTCTCAACTTCTGCCCTGCAAACTGGCTCATCTGTACCATTTTTCTAGGTTCCGCATACATGCATTAATATACGACATTTGTTTTTCTCTTTCTGACTTACTTCACTCTGTATGACAGTCTCTAGATCCATCCACGTCTCAACAAATGACTCAATTTCGTTCCTTTTTATGGCTGAGTAATATTCCATTGTATATATGTACCACATCTTCTTTATCCATTTGTCTGTTGATGGGCATTTAGGTTGCTTCCATGACCTGGCTATTGTAAATAGTGCTGCAATGAACATTCGGGTGCATGTGTCTTTTTGAATTACGGTTTTCTCTGGGTATATGCCCAGTAGTGGGATTGCTGGGTCATATGGTAATTCTATTTTTAGTTTTTTAAGGAACCTCCATATTGTTCTCCATAGTGGCTGTATCAATTTACATTCCCACCAACAGTGCAAGAGGGTTCCCTTTTCACCACACCCTCTCCAGCATTTGTTGTTTGTAGATTTTCTGATGATGCCCATTCTAACAGGAGTGAGGTGATACCTCATTGTAGTTTTGATTTGCATTTCTCTAATAATTAGTGATGTTGAGCATCTTTTCATGTGCTTCGTGGCCGTCTGTATGTCTTCTTTGGAGAAATGTCTATTTAGGTCTTCTGCCCATTTTTGGATTGGGGTGTTTGTTTCTTTGATATTGAGCTGAATGAGCTGTTTATATATTTTGGAGATTAATCCTTTGTCCGTTGATTCATTTGCAAATATTTTCTCCCATTCTGAGGGTTGTCTTTTCGTCTTGTTTATGGTTTCCTTTGCTGTGCAAAAGCTTTGAAGTTTCATTAGGTCCCACTTGTTTATTTTTGTTTTTATTTCCATTACTCTAGGAGGTGGATCAAAAAAGATCTTGCTGTGATTTATGTCAAAGAGTGTTCTTCCTATGTTTTCCTCTAAGAGTTTTATAGTGTCCAGTCTTATATTTAGGTCTCTAATCCATTTTGAGTTTATTTTTGTGTATGGTGTTAGGGAGTATTCTAATTTCATTCTTTTACATGTAGCTGTCCAGTTTTCCCAGCACCACTTATTGAAGAGACTGTCTTTTCTCCATTGTATATCTTTGCCTCCTTTGTCATAGATTAGTTGACCATAGGTGCGTGGGTTAATGTCTGGGCTTTCTATCTTGTTCCATTGATCTATGTTTCTGTTTTTGTGCCAGTACCATATTGTCTTGATTACTGTAGCTTTGTAGTATAGTCTGAAGTCAGGGAGTCTGATTCCTCCAGCTCCATTTTTTTGCCTCAAGACTGCTTTGCCTATTCGGGGTCTTTTGTGTCTCCATACAAATTTTAAGATGATTTGTTCTAGCTCCGTAAAAAATGCCATTGGTAATTTGATAGGGATTGCATTGAATCTGTAGATTGCTTTGGGTAGTATACTCATTTTCACAATGTTGATTCTTCCAATCCAAGAACATGGTATATCTCTCCATCTGTTGGTATCATCTTTAATTTCTTTCATCAGTGTCTTATAGTTTTCTGCATACAGGTCTTTTGTCTCCCTAGGTAGGTTTATTCCTAGGTATTTTATTCTTTTTGTTGCAATGGTAAATGGGAGTGTTTCCATAATTTCTCTTTCAGATTTTTCATCATTAGTGTATAGGAATGCAAGAGATTTCTGTGCATTAATTTTGTATCCTGCAACTTTACCATATTCATTAATTAGCTCTAGCAGTTTTCTGGTGGCAGTTTTAGGATTCTCTATGTATAGTATCATGTCATCCGCAAACAGTGACAGTTTTACTTCTTCTTTTCCAATTTGTATTCCTTTTATTTCTTTTTCTTCTCTGATTGCCGTGGCTAGGACTTCCAAAACTATGTTGAATAATAGTGGTGAGAGTGGACATCCTTGTCTCGTTCCTGATCTTAGAGGAAATGCTTTCAGTTTTTCACCATTGAGAATGATGTTTGCTGTGGGTTTGTCATATATGGCCTTTATTATGTTGAGGTAGGTTCCCTCTATGCCCACTTTCTGGAGAGTTTTTATCAGAAATGGGTGTTGAATTTTGTCAAAAGCTTTTTCTGCATCTATTGAGATGATCATATGGTTTTTATTCTTCAATTTGTTAATATGGTGTATCACATTGATTGATTTGCGTATATTGAAGAATCCTTGCATCCCTGGGATAAATCCCACTTGATCGTGGTGTATGATCCTTTTAATGTGTTGTTGGATTCTGTTTGCTAGTATTTTGTTGAGGATTTTTGCATCTATATTCATCAGTGATATTGGTCTGTAATTTTCTTTTTTTGTAGTGTCTTTGTCTGGTTTTGGTATCAGGGTGATGGTGGCCTCATAGAATGAGTTTGGGAGTGTTCCTTCCTCTGCAATTTTTTGGAAGAGTTTGAGAAGGATGGGTGTTAGCTCTTCTCTAAATGTTTGATAGAATTCACCTGTGAAGCCATCTGGTCCTGGACTTTTGTTTGTTGGAAGATTTTTAATCACAGTTTCAATTTCATTACTTGTGATTGGTCTGTTCATATTTTCTATTTCTTCCTGGTTCAGTCTTGGAAGGTTATACCTTTCTAAGAATTTGTCCATTTCTTCCAGGTTGTCCATTTTATTGGCATAAAGTTGCTTGTAGTAGTCTCTTAGGATGCTTTGTATTTCTGCAGTGTCTGTTGTAACTTCTCCTTTTTCATTTCTGATTTTATTGATTTGAGTCCTCTCCCTCTTTTTCTTGATGAGTCTGGCTAATGGTTTATTAATTTTGTTTATCTTCTCAAAGAACCAACTTTTAGTTTTATTGATCTTTGCTATTGTTTTCTTTGTTTCTATTTCATTTATTTCTGCTCTGATCTTTATGATTTCTTTCCTTCTGCTAACTTTGGGTTTTGTTTGTTCTTCTTTCTCTAGTTTCTTTAAGTGTAAGGTTAGATTGTTTACTTGAGATTTTTCTTGTTTCTTTAGGTAGGCTTGTATAGCTATAAACTTCCCTCTTAGAACTGCTTTTGCTGCATCCCATAGGTTTTGGGTCGTCGTGTTTTCATTGTCATTTGTCTCTAGGTATTTTTTGATTTCCTCTTTGATTTCTTCAGTGATCTCTTGGTTATTTAGTAACGTATTGTTTAGCCTCCATGTGTTTGTCCTTTTTACGTTTTTTTCCCTGTAATTCATTTCTAATCTCAGAGCGTTGTGGTCAGAAAAGATGCTTGATATGATTTCAATTTTCTTAAATTTACTGAGGCTTGATTTGTGACCCAAGATGTGATCTATCTTGGAGAATGTTCCGTGCGCACTTGAGAAGAACGTGTAATCTGCTGTTTTTGGATGGAATGTCCGATATATATCAATTAAATCTATCTGGTCTATTGTGTCATTTAAAGCTTCTGTTTCCTTATTTATTTTCATTTTGGATGATCTGTCCATTGGTGTAAGTGAGGTGTTAAAGTCCCCCACTATTATTGTGTTACTGTCGATTTCCTCTTTTATAGGTGTTAGCAGTTGCCTTATGTATTGAGGTGCTCCTATGTTGGGTGCATATATATTTATAATTGTTATATCTTCTTCTTGGATTGATCCCTGGATCATTATGTAGTGTCCTTCCTTGTCTCTTGTAACATTCTTTAATTTAAAGTCTATTTTATCTGATATGAGTATAGCTACTCCAGCTTTCTTTTGATTTCCATTTGCATGGAATATATTTTTCCATCTCATCACTTTCAGTCTGTATGTGTCCCTAGGTCTAAAGTGGGTCTCTTGTAGACAGCATATATATGGGTCTTGTTTTTGTATCCATTCAGCCAGTCTATGTCTTTTGGTTGGGGCATTTAATCCATTCACGTTTAAGGTAATTATCGATATGTATGTTCCTATGACCATTTTCTTAATTGTTTTGTGTTTGTTTTTGTAGGTCCTTTTCTTCTCTTGTGTTTCCCACTTGGAGAAGTTCCTTTAGCATTTGTTGTAGAGCTGGTTTGGTGGTGCTGAATTCTCTTAGCTTTTGCTTGTCTGTAAAGCTTTTGATTTCTCCATCAAATCTAAATGAGATCCTTGCCGGGTAGAGTAATCTTGGTTGTAGGTTCTTCCCTTTCATCACTTTAAGTATATCATGCCACTCCCTTCTGGCTTGCAGAGTTTCTGCTGAGAAATCAGCTGTTAACCTTATGGGAGTTCCCTTGTATGTTATTTGTCGTTTTTCCCTTGCTGCTTTCAATAATTTTTCTTTGTCTTTAATTTTTGCCACTTTGATTACTATGTGTCTCGGCGTGCTTCTCCTTGGGTTTATCCTGTATGGGACTCTCTGCGCTTCCTGGACTTGGGTGGCTATTTCCTTTCCCATGTTAGGGAAGTTTTCGACTATAATCTCTTCAAATATTTTCTCTGGTCCTTTCTCTCTCTCTTCTCCTTCTGGGACCCCTATAATGCGAATGTTGTTGCGTTTAATGTTATCCCAGAGGTCTCTTAGGCTGTCTTCATTTCTTTTCATTCTTTTTTCTTTAGTCTGTTCCGCAGCAGTGAATTCCATCATTCTGTCTTCCAGGTCACTTATCCGTTCTTCTGCCTCAGTTATTCTGCTATTGATTCCTTCTAGTGTAGTTTTCATTTCAGTTATTGTATTGGTCATCTCTGTTTGTTTGTTCTTTAATTCTTCTAGGTCTTTGTTAATCATTTCTTGCATCTTCTCAATCTTTGCCTCCATTCTTATTACAAGGTCCTGGATCATCTTCACTATCATTATTCTGAATTCTTTTTCTGGAAGGTTGCCTATCTCCACTTCATTTAGTTGTTTTTCTGGGGTTTTTTCTTGTTCCTTCATCTGGTACATAGCCCTCTGCCTTTTCATCTTCTCTATCTTTCTGTAACTGTGGTTTTTGGTCCACAGGCTGCAGGATTATAGTTTTTCTTGCTTCTGTTGTCTGCCCTCTGGTGGTTGAGGCTATCTAAGAGGCTTGATGGGAGGCTCTGGTGGTGGGTAGAGCTGACTGTTGCTGTGGCGGTCAGAGCTCAGTAAAACCTTAATCCACTTGACTGTTGATGGGTGGGGCTGGGTTCCCTCCCTGTTGGCTGTTTTGCCTGAGGCAACCCAACACTGGAGCCTACCCATGCTCTTTGGTGGGGTTAATGGCAGACTCTGGGAGGGCTCACGCCAAGGAGAACTTCCCAGAACCTCTGCTGCCAGTGTCCTTATCCCCACGGTGAAACAGAGCCACCACTCGCCTCTGCAGGAGACCCCCCAACACCAGCAGGTAGGTCTGGTTCAGTCTCCCCCAGGCTCACTGCTCCTTCCCCTGGGTCCTGATGCACACATTACTTTGTGTGTGCCCTCCAAGAGTGGGGTCTCTGTTTCCCCCAGACCCGTCAAAGTCCTGCAATCCAATTCCCACTAGGCTTCAAAGTCTGATTCTCTAGGAATTCCTCCTCCCGTTGCCTGACCCCCAGGTTGGGAAGCCTGACGTGGGGCTCAGAACCTTTACTCCAGTGGGTGGACTTCTGTGGTATAAGTGTTCGCCAGTCTGTGAGTCACCCACCCAGCAGTTACGGGGTTTGATTTTACTCTGCTTGCGCCCCTCCTACCGTCTCACTGTGGCTTCTCCTCTGTCCTTGGACGTGGGGTATCCTCCTTGGTGAAGTCCAGGGTCTTCCTGTCAATGATGGTCCAGCAGTCAGTTGTGATTCTGGTGCTCTCGCAAGAGGGAGTGACAGCACGTCCTTCTACTCCGCCATCTTGTTTAATCTCCAAGAAAATGCTCTTTTAAGTGGGATGGCATTAGTGGCCCAGATAACTCAAGGTTCTGGGAGAAAAAGTAATTAGGAGAGATTTGCTCTGTATACTGATAAGAAAGACTATTTAAATACAGTGTAACAGTCAGGGAACATGGGAGGTATATGCGGTCTGAAATTTGCATAAAACTGACATTTTTTTCATGATAGTTTCAGACTGTGCTTTTCTTATGTATTTTCACCCAGAATACCACAGTAGTGATAATGTGTCTTGTGAGCTTCAGTCACCTGATAATCATTTGTCCCATTACACCTGCTGTTCACTGGTTCAGGTGCTTTCTGCAAGATTCCTCCACTATGAAGTTCATATATTTTATCTTTAGTAAATGTCTGGTGTGATTCACTGAGAAAATGTGCATAAACCATCAAGGTAAATCTGGAAAATCCCATTTCTTCTTATTTTTATTTATTTATTTTTTGCTTGTAGTCTTCTTTGGAAAATGAACATTGTCACCTTTGTTTATTAAAGATATTGGCTTTTCCAGACACATCAAGAGAAAAAGGGAGAAGACTCAAATCAGTAGAATTAGAAATGAAAAAGGAGAAGTAACCACTGACACTGCAGAAATACAAAAGATCATGAGAGATTACTACAAGCAACTCTATGCCAATAAAATGGACAACCTGGAAGAAATGGACAGATTCTTAGAAACGCACAAACTGCCGAGACTGAACCAGGAAGAAATAGAACATATGAACAGACCAATCACAAGCACTGAAATTGAAACTGTGATTAAAAACCTTCCAACAAACAAAAGCCCAGGACCAGATGGCTTCACAGGCGAATTCTATCAAACATTTAGAGAAGAGCTAACACCTATCCTTCTCAAACTCTTCCAAAATATTGCAGAGGGAGGAACACTCCCAAACTCATTCTACGAGGCCACCATCACCCTGATACCAAAACCAGACAAAGAGGTCACAAAGAAAGAAAACTACAGGCCAATATCACTGATGAACATAGATGCAAAAATCCTCAACAAAATACTAGCAAACAGAATCCAACAGCACATTAAAAGGATCATACACCATGATCAAGTGGGGTTTATCCCAGGAATGCAAGGATTCTTCAACATACGCAAATCAATCAATGTGATACACCATATTGACAACTTGAAGGAGAAAAACCATATGATCATCTCAATAGATGCAGAGAAAGCTTTCGACAAAATTCAACACCCATTTATGATAAAAGCCCTGCAGAAAGTAGGCATAGAGGGAACTTTCCTCAACATAATAAAGGCCACATATGACAAAGCCACAGCCAACATTGTCCTCAATGGTGAAAAACTGAAACCATTTCCACTAAGATCAGGAACAAGACAAGGTTGCCCACTCTCACCACTATTATTCAACATAGTTTTGGAAGGGTTAGCCACAGCAATCAGAGAAGACAAAGAAATAAAAGGAATCCAAATCGGAAAAGAAGAAGTAAAGCTGTCACTATTTGCAGATGACATGATACTATACATAGAGAATCCTAAAGATGCTACCAGAAAACTCCTAGAGCTAATCAATGAATTTGGTAAAGTAGCAGGATACAAAATTAATGCACAGAAATCTCTTGCATTTCTATACACTAATGACGAAAAATCTGAAAGTGAAATTAAGAAAACACTCCCGTTTACCATTGCAACAAAAAGAATAAAATATCTAGGAATAAACCTACCTAAGGAGACAAAAGACCTGTATGCAGAAAATTATAAGACACTGATGAAAGAAATTAAAGATGATACAAATAGATGGAGAGATATACCATGTTCCTGGATTGGAAGAATCAACATTGTGAAAATGACTCTACTACCCAAAGCAATCTACAGATTCAATGCAATCCCTATCAAACTACCACTGGCATTTTTCACAGAACTAGAACAAAAAATTTCACAATTTGTATGGAAACACAAAAGACCCCGAATAGCCAAAGCAATCTTGAGAACGAAAAATGGAGCTGGGGGAATCAGGCTCCCTGACTTCAGACTATATTACAAAGCTTCAGTAATCAAGACAGTTTGGTACTGTCACAAAAACAGAAATATAGATCAATGGAACAGGATAGAAAGCCCAGAGATAAACCCACACACATATGGTCACCTTATCTTTGATAAAGGAGGCAAGCATATACAGTGGAGAAAAGACAGCCTCTTCAATAAGTGGTGCTGGGAAAATTGGACAGGTACATGTAAATGTATGAAATTAGAACACTCCCTGACACCATGCACAAAAATAAACTCAAAATGGATTAAAGACCTAAGTGTAAGGGCAGACGCTATCAAACTCTTAGAGGAAAACATAGGCAGAACACTCTATGACATACATCACAGCAAGATTCTTTTTGACCCAGCTCCCAGAGAAATGGAAAAAAGAACACAAATAAACAAATAGGACCTAATGAAACTTAAAAGCTTTTGGACAGCAAAGGAAACCATAAACAAGACCAAAAGACAACCCTCAGAATGGGAGAAAATATTTGCAAATGAAGCAACTGACAAAGGATTAATCTCCAAGATCTACAAGCAGCTCATGCAGCTCAATAACAAAAAAACGAAAAACCCAATCCAAAAATGGGCAGAAGACCTAAATAGACATTTCTCCAAAGAAGATATACAGATGGCCTACAGACACATGAAAGAATGCTCAGCATCATTAATCATTAGAGAAATGCAAATCAAAACTACAATGAGATATCATCTCACACCGGTCAGAATGGCCATCATCAAAAAATCTAGAAACAATAAATGCTGGAGAGGGTGTGGAGGAAAGGGAACACTCTTGCACTGTTGGTGGGAATGTAAATTGATACAGCCACTATGGAGAACAGTATGGAGGTTCCTTAAAAAACTACAAATAGAACTACCATACGACCCAGCAATCCCACTACTGGGCATATACCCTGAGAAAACCATAGGTCAAAAAGAGTCATGTACCACAATGTTCATTGCAGCTCTATTTACAATAGCCAGGACATGGAAGCAACCTAAATGTCCAGCGACAGATGAATGGATAAAGAAGATGTGGCACATATATACAATGGAATATTACTCAGCCATAAAAAGAAATGAAATGGAGGTATTTGTAATGAGGTGGATGGAGTTAGAGTCTGTCATACAGAGTGAAGTAAGTCAGAAAGAGAAAAACAAATACAGTATGCTAACACATATATACGGAATCTAAGGAAAAAAAAAAGGCCATGAAGAACCTAGTGGCAAGACGGGAATAAAGACACAGACCTACTAGAGAATGGACTTGAGGATATGGGGAGGGGGTGGGGTGAGATGTGACAGGGTGAGAGAGTGTCATGGACATATATACACTACCAAATGTAAAATAGATAACTAGTGGGAAGCAGCCGCATAGCACAGGGAGGTCAGCTCGGTGCTTTGTGACCACCTAGAGGGGTGGGATGGGGAGGGTGGGAGGGAGGGAGATGCAAGACGGAAGAGAAATGGGAACATATTGTATATGTATAACTGATTCACTTTGTTATAAAGCAGAAGCTAACACACCATTGTAAGGCAATTATACTTCAATAAAGATGTTTAAAAAAAAAAAAGATATTGGCTTTTCATGTGGAGGTTGCAATTGGTCAAGCCTTGTTCTTGTAAGTTTCCGTTATACTCCATACTCATGTAACAGACATATTCTTCTTTATCACTTCTTTGTATTTTCAGAAAAGTTTACAAGAATCTCATTATTAATGTATGCTCATTTGTCTAATTTATGAAATAAAGCTCAACTCAAATGATAAATAATTTTTCAAAGAAATCAGAGATTAAGAACCAATAGCTCTAACTTATTTTATATCATTGTGGGTATGTCTTCCCTAGTGTATTTATAATATACAAAGTGTATCACCCACAAATAGATTTCTATGATTTACCCAATTAAAAATAATTCGTATTAATTCTTCTTTAAAAGTTTCGTAGAATTCACCAGTGAAGCCATCTAGTCTTGGTATTTTTTTGTTGGAAGGTTTTTGAGAACTGATTCAGTCTCCTTAATAGTAATTTGGTCTGTTTAGATTGTTTCATTTCTTCATGATTCAGTCTTCTAATTATTTATTTTTTTAATAAATTAATTAATTTATTTTTATTTTTGGCTGTGTTGGGTCGTCGTTGCTGCACGCGGGTTTTCTCTGGTTGCCGTGAGTAGGGGCTACTCTTCGTTGCGGTGCGCGGGCTTCTCATTGCGGTGGCTTCTCTTGTTGCAGAGCACGGGCTCTAGGCACGCGGGCTTCAGTAGTTGTGGCGTGTGGGCTCAGTAGTTGTGGCTTGTGGGCTCTTGAGCACAGGCTCAATAGTTTGGCGCACGGGCTTAGTGGCTCCGCGGCATGTGAGATCTTCCTGGGCCAGGGCTCGAACCCGTGTCCCTTGCATTGGCAGGCAGATTCTTAACTACTGTGCCACCAAGGAAGCTTGTTATTTATTTATTTATTTATTTATTTATTTATTTATTTATTTGGCCCATTGATTACTTAGGATCATGTTGTTTAATTTCCACATATTTGTAAATTTTCCAGAGTCTCTCCTGTTGGTTTCTGGTTTCTTACCATTATGGTTGAAAAAATACTTAGTATGATGTCAGTCTTCTTAAATTTGTGAAGATTTGTTTAGTGACCCATCACATGATCTGTCCTGGAGAATGTTCAATGTGCACTTGAGAAAAATATGTATTCTCCTGCTGTTGGGTGGACTGTTCTGTTTTTGTCTGTTCAGTCCATTTGGTCTAATGTACAGCTCAGGTTCAGTACTTCCTTGTTAATTTTCTTTTTGGATGACCTATTTATTGTTGAAAGTTGGGTATTAAAGATCCCTACACTTTTTTTTTTAGTATTGTCTATTTGTCTCTTCAAATCTGTTAGTATTTGCTTAATATATTAAGATCTTCCACTGTTGGGTGCATATTTATTTATGATTTTTGTCTTGATAAATTGAAAACATTATCATTATATAATGACCTTATTTTTTTTTTCCTTGTTGCAGCTTTAGGCTTAAAGTCTATTTTGTCTGGTATAACTCTAGCTACCACTCTTTTCTTTTGGTTTCCACTTGTATGGAATATCTTGTACCAGAGCTTCAATTTGAGCTTATTTGTGTTTTCAACTCTGAAGTGAGTCTCTGATAGCCAGCATATAGTTCGATCTTGTATTTTTATGTCTAGCCACTCTATGACTTTGGACTAAAGAATGTAATACATTTATGTTTACAGTAATTATTGACAGTTAAGGACTTACCGATGCCATCTTATTGTTTTCTGGATTTTTTGTTGTTTCTTGTTCCTTCCTCTGTTGCTGCCTTTCTTTGTGAATTAGTGATATTCTGTAGTGGTATGTTATGATTCCCTTCTCTTTATGTTTTCTGAATGTACTGTAAGATTTTTGCTCTGTGGTTCCATGAGGCATACAGAAAACATCTTACAGATATAACAGTCTATTTTATGTTGATAATAATATAATTCCATGACACAAACACAAAGCTCTGCTTTTACTCCCCTCCATGAATTTTTCTATATGGTGTTACAACTTACCTCTTTGTATATTGTTTACATGTTAAAATTATTATAGCTGCAGTTATTTTAATAATCACATACTTTAACATTTATACTAAAGTTAACTGGTTAACACACCACCATATCACATTATTAAAAGTATTCTTACCTTAACTATATACTTATGTTTACAAGTCTTGTGTATTCTCATATGTTATCATGGTACTCTTTAGTTTACTTTTATTGTAGCTTGAGGAACTCTTTTAGAATTTTTTTAAGACAGATATAGTGATTATGAACTCTCTCAGCTTTTTGGAGAAAGTTTTTAATCTCTTCATTTAAGAAGGACAATTATGATGAAGAGGATATTCTTTGTTGGCAGTGTTTTTTTTTTCATTGGGTAATTTGAATGTATTATCCCACTCTCTCGTACCCTGTGAGGTTTGTGATGAGAAATCAATTGATAACCTTATGAGGTTTCTCCTGTAAGTTATAAGCTTCTCTCCTCTTGCTGCTTTTCAGATTCTTTGCTTTTGATGGTTGACAGTTTTACTATAATGTGTTTTGGGGAATGTTTTTCTTTTTTTTCTTTTTTTTAAATTTTGGTGCTCTATGAGCTTCATGAGCTTGGATATCCAAATCTCTCCCCTGATTACAAAAGTTCTCAGCAACTATTTCTTTAAATAAGCCTTCTCTCTCTATCTCTTCCTTTTAAGACTCCATAATTCAGAGAAGATTTCTTTGGGTGATATCCTATAGATCACAAAATCCTTCTTCACTCTTTTTTTCGTTGTTCTCTTCTGAGTGGATATTTTCGACTTACTGTCTTCTAACTTACAGAAAATTTATTCTGCTTGATCTGTTTGTATATTGACTTTGCTTATTGCATTTCTTTTTTCTTATATTTAACATAAAATATTACTTGAATTTAATGGTGCTTTGATACATTTAAGCCTTATGCTTTGCCACTGTAGCAGTAGCTATCACCTCTGTCATGTCACGTAATTATTATTTCTTTATTGTGGTTAGAAAAATTAAGATCTAGTCTCTTAGCAAGTTTGATGATCATAATACAATACCGTGGTCTATATTGACTATCGTGTGCATCAGATCTTTAGGAATTATTTACTGTTAGTTAAAAGTTTGTATCCTTGGGCTTCCCTGGTGGCACAGTGGTTGAGAGTCTGCCTGCCAGTGCAGGGGGACGTGGGTTCGAGCCCTGGTCTGGGAGGATCCCACATGCCGTGGAGCAACTAGGCCCGTGAGCCACAATTACTGAGCCTGCGCGTCTGGAGCCTGTGCTCCGCAACAAGAGAGGCCGCGATAATGAGAGGCCCATGCACCGTGATGAAGAGTGGCCCCCACTTGCCGCAACTAGAGAAAGCCCTCGCACAGAAACAAAGACCCAACACAACCATAAATCAGTAAATAAATAAATAAATATTTTAAAAAAGTTTGTATCCTTAAATAACATCTCTCCTATTCCCCACACCCCAGCCCCTGGTGACCAACATTGTATTCTCTTCTTTTTATTTCCATATATATAGGATATCACATAGTATTTGTCTTTTTCTTTTTGACTTATATCAGCATAATTACCCAAGGTACATCAATGTTAAAAATGGTAGAATTTCCTTCTTTCTAATGGCTAAATAATATCCATTGTGTGTATGTAGATATAGGTAAGTATATAGATATAGATATCATATCTTTCTTATCCATTCATCATTTGATAGGAACTTAGGTTGATTCCATATATTGGTTATTGTGGATAATGCTGCAAGAAATATGGGGGTGCATATTTCTTTTCAAGTTAGTGCTTTTATTTTTTTTGGATAAATACCCAGAAGTGGAATTGCTGGATTGTGTAACAGGTCTATTTTTAACTTTTCTGAGCAACCTTCACATTGTTTTCCATAGTTGCTGCAAAATTATATCCCCACTAACAGTTCACAAGTGTTCCCTTTTGTCAACATCATCACCAACACTTATTTTCTTGTCTTTTTGAGGATAACCATTCTAACAGGTGTGAGATAATACCTCATTGTGGTTTTTATGGGCATTGTACTGATGATTAGTCATGTTGAGTACATTTTTGTATACTTATTGGCCATCTATATGTCTTTTTTAGAAAAATAATGTTTCCTTTGCCCATTCATACATTGGATTGTTTGATTTCTTGTGGTGTTTTATGAGTTTTTTAAAAAATGTATTTTGATTACATGCCCCTTTTCCAGTCTATGGTTTGCATTTTTTTCCCATTTGGTAGGTTTACTTTTCATTTTGTTGACTGTCTATATTGTTGTACAGTAGCTTTTTTTAAGCTTTATTTATTATTTATTCATGTATTTTATTTATTTATTTTTGGTTGCGTTGGGTTTTAGTTGCGGCATGCGGGCTCTTTGTTGCAGTGTGCGGGCTTCTCCCTAGCTGTGGCATGCGGGTTTTTTTTCTTTCTTCTCTCTCTCTAGTTGTGGTGCGCAGGCTCCAGGGTGCATGGGCTCTGTAGTTTGCGGCACACAGGCTCTCTAATTGAGGCGGGCAAGCTGAGTAGCTGTGACGCACGGGATTAGTTTCCCTGCGGCATGTGAGATCTCAGTTCCCCGACCAGGGGTCAAACCCACGTCACCTGCATTGTAAGGCAGATTCTTTACCACTGGACCACCAGGGAAGTCCCTAGAAGCTTTTAAGTTTGATTTCTTCTTGGTTGTGGATTTCTGCTTTTGTTGTTTGTGCTGTTAGCGTCATATTAAAAAAACTAATCATCAGAACCAATGTGGAAGAGTTTTTTATGCTTTCTTTTAAGACTTTTATGGTATCAGTCCTTAGGTTCAAGTCTTTGATCCATCTTGAGTTAATTTTGTGACTGACCTAAGATAGCGGTTCAAATTTCTGTTTTGCTTGTGCTTATCCAGATTTTCTAAACCCATTTGTTGAAAACTCTATTAGTTCCCTATGGTTGTTCTTGGCTACCTTGTCAAAAATTAGTTAACCTTAAATGTAGGGGTTTAATTCTGGGCTCTCTGTTCTGTTGCATTGGTCTGGGTGTCTATTTTGATGCCAGCACTTTACTGTTTTAATTAATATAGATTGTAGTATAGTTTGAAATTAGGAACTGTGATGCCTCAGGTTTTGTTCTTCTTACTCAGGACTGTACTGGCTATTCAGATTTTCTCTGGTTCCATAGAAAGTTTAGAATTGAATTTTTTATTTCTGTGGAGAACGTCATTGGGTTTTTGAGAGAGATTGTTAGAATCTACAGATGGTGTTAAGGACTTTTAATCTTAGAAATTCTTCCAATCTATGAACATAGGATATCTTTCCATTTTTTAGTGACTTCAATTTATTTTATCAGTGTCTTGCAGTGTTCAATATAGAGACTTTTCAACAACTTTGTCAAATTTATTTCTAGATACTTTATTGTTTTTGATGCTATTGTAAATTAGATTGTTTTCTTTATTTTTTCAGATGTTTTACTATCTGTGTATAGAAATACAACTGATGATGTATGTTGATTTTATATACTTCAATTTTACATACTTTGTTGATTAGTTACAACTTTTTGGTGAATTCCTTGGGATTTTTTACATACAAAGTCATACCATCTTCAAATAATGATAATTTTAGTTCTCCCTTTCTGATTTGGACACCTTTCTTTGTCTTGCCTAATTGCTCCAGCTAACACTGCCAGTACTATATTGAATAAGAGTGATTAAGAGGGCATCACTGTCTTGTTCTTGATCTTAGAAAAATAGCTTTTACCTTTTTTACCAACGACTATGATGTTAGCTATGGGCTTGTTACATATGGCCTTAAGTATGTTGAGGTACCTTCCCCCCTATACTCAATCTGTTCAGAGTTTTTAATCATAAAGGAATAGCATTCTGTCCATTGCTTTTTCTGAATGTATTGAAACGATCATGTGTTTTTAATTTTTACTCTATTAATGTGATGTATCTCGCCTATTCACTTGTGTATGTTGAAACATTCTTACATCCCAGCGATAAATCCCTCTTGGTCACCGTGTATGATCCTTTTAATGTATTGTTGAAGTTGATTTGCTAATATTTTGTTCAGAATTTTTACATCTATTTTAATCAATTTTATTGACCTGTAGTTTTCTTTTCTTACAGAGTCTTTATTTGACTTTGGTGTTTTGGAAATGCTGGCCTCATAGAACAAGTTTAGAAGTATTCGTTTCTCTTCAGTTTTTTGGAAGAGTTATTACTGGTGTTAATTTTTCTTCATAGGCTTGGTAGAATTTACCAATAACGTCATCTGGTCCTTGAGTTTTCTGTGTTAGGAGTTTTTTGATTACTGATTCAATCCCTTCTTATTGGTCTGTTTAGATTTTCTATTTCTTCCTGATTCAGTCTTGGTAGGTAGTGTGTTTCTAGGAGTTACCGGTTTCTTCTAGGATAGCTAATTTGTTGGCATATATTTGTTCATAGTAGTCTCTTATGATCCTGTATTTCTGTCTTATCAGTGGTAATGTCTCCTCTTTCATTTCTGATTTTGTCTTCTCTCTTTTTTCCTAGTCTAGCTGAAAGTTTGTGAATTTTATGGTTTTGAAAATCCAGCTTTTATTTCATTGATCCTTTCTATTGACTTTCTTTTATCTATTTTATTTATTTCCATTCTAGTCTTTATTGCATCCCTCCCTCTGCTAACTTTGGGATACATTTCTTCTGTTTCTAGTTCCTTGAAGTGTAGAGTTAGATTATTTAGGTGCTTTCTAATTTCTTGTCATATGCACTTATGGCTGTAAACTTTCCTCTCTGACTGCTTTTGCAGCATCCCATAGGTTTCGGTAGGTTGTGTTTCCATTTTCATTTGTTTTGAGGGGTTTTTTAAATTCACTTTTTAAAAAAATTTATTTATTTAATTTATTTATTTTTGGCTGTGTTTGATCTTTGTTGCTGTGCACGGGCTTTCTCTAGTTGTGGCGAGCGGAGGCTACTCTTGGCTGTGGTGCATGGGCACTACTCTTCATTGCGGTGCACTGGCTTCTCATTGCGGTGGCTTCTCTTGTTGTGGAGCACAGGTGCTAGGCTCGTGGGCTTTAGTAGTTGTGGCACATGGGCTCAGTAGTTGTGGCCCATGGGCTCTAGAGCACAGGCTCAGTGGTCGTGGAGCACGGGCTTAGCTGCTCCACGGCATGTGGGATCTTCCCGGACCAGGGCTCGAACCCGTGTCTGCTGCATTGGCAGGTGGATTCTTAAGCACCACGCCACCAGGGAAGTCCTTTTAATTCACTTCTGATTTATTTTTTGACCCATTGATTTTTCGGAAGTGTACTGTTTAGTTTCCACATTTTTGTAGATTTTCCAGATAGACTCTTGTTGATTTCTAGTTCTATATCATTGTGTCCAGACAGTTGATATGATTGTGATCTCCTTAAATTTGCTTAGACGTATTTATGTTTTATGATATGACCTATCCTGGAGTATGTTCCATGAGAACAAGTTGTTGGATGAAATGTCCTCTATATGCCTGTTAAGTCCATTTGGTGTAACGTATAGGCCGGAATCTTCATTGTCAGGAAGTTGTGGTGGGGGATATGGGGGATGCTGTTCAAATGGTATAAAACTTTGGTTATGAAAGATGAGTGAATTCTCGAGCACTGAGTACAGCCTGGTGAAACAGTCGATTATGGAGTGTATTATACTTTTAAAAAATTAATTTAGATTTAATCAACAAATTATCAATAACATTCTGAAACATACCGTGCATTACAACAGGGTTCACCAGTTAAAGTATAATGTTAAAGCAAATCTTCTGCGGTGAAAAATTACTCCTTTTCCAAACTATCCTTGCACTCGTATAACTTTTTTTAATGCAATTTAGTTTTCATATTTTTTATTGAAGTATAGTTAATATACTATATTCCTCCCCCCCCCCATTTTCCCCTTTGGTAACCATAAGTTTGTTTTCTTTATCTGTGAGTTGGTTTCTGTTTTATAAATAAGTTCATGTGTATCATTTTTTTTTTAGGTTCCACATACCAGTGGTATCATACGGTATTTGTCTTTCTCTGTCTGACTTACTTCACTTAGTATGATTATTTCTAGGTCCATCCATGTTGCTGCAAATGGCATTATTTCATCTTTTTTATGTCTGAGTAGTGTTCCATTGTATATATATATATACCACATCTTCTCTGTCCATTCATCTGTCAATGGACTTTCAGGTTGCTTCCATGCCTTGGCTATTGTAAATAGTTCTGCAGTGAACATTGGGGTGCAGGTATTTTTTTAATTAATTAATTAATATATTTTAAACATCTTTATTGGACTGTAATTACTTTACATTGTTGTGTTAGCTTCTGCTGTATAACAAGGTGAATCAGCTATACTTATACACATATCCCCATATCCCCTCCCTCTTGCATCTCCCTCCCACTCTCCATATCCCACCCATCTAGGTGGTCACAAAGCACCAAGGTGATCACCCTGTGCTATGCAGCTGCTTCCCACTAGCTATCTGTTTTACATTTGGTAGTGTACATATGTCAATGCTACCCTCTCACTTCGTCTCAGCTTAGCCTTCCCCCTTCCCATGTCCTCAAGCCCATTCTCTCCATCTGCGTCTTTATTCCCGTCCTGCTCCTAGGTTCATTAGAATTATTATTATTATTATTATTATTATTTTCAGATTCCATATATATGTGTTAGCATACAGTATTTGTTTTTCTCTTTCTAACTAACTTCACTCTGTAGGACAGACTCTAGGTCCATCCACCTCACTACAAATAACTCAGTTTCATTTCTTTTTATGGCTGAGTAATAGCCCATTGTATATATGTGCCACATCTTCTTTATCCGTTCATCTGTCAGTGGACACTTAGGTTGCTTCCATGTCCTGGCTATTGTAAATAGTGCTGCAATGAACATTGTGGTACATGACTCTTTCGGAATTACGGATTTCTCAGTGTACATGCCCAGTAGTGGGATTGCTGGGTCTTATGGTATTTTTAGTTTTTTAAGGAACCTCCATACTGTTCTCCATAGTGGCTGTATCAATTTACATTCCCACCAACAGTGCAAAAGGGTTCCATTTTCTCCACACCCTTTCCAGCATTTATTGTCTGTAGATTTTTTGATGATGGCCATTCTGACCGGTGTGAGGTGATACCTCATTGTAGTTTTGATTTGCATTTCTCTAATGATTAGTGATGTTGAGCATCCTTTCATGTGTTTGTTGTCAATCTGTATATCTTCTTTAGAGAAATGTCTATTTAGGTCTTCTGCCCATTTTTGGATTGGGTTGTTTGTCTTTTTGATGTGGAGCTGCAGGAGCTGCCTGTATATTTTGGAGATTAATCCTTTGTCAGTTGTTTCATTGGAAAATATTTTCTCCCATTCTGAGGGTTGTCTTTTCATCTTGTTTATGGTTTCCTTTGCTGTGCAAAAGCTTTTAAGTTTCATTTGGTCCCATTTGTTTATTTTTTGTTTTATTTCCATTTCTCTAGGAGGTGGGTCAAAAAGGATCTTGCTGTGATTTATGTCATAGAGTGTTCTGCCTATGTTTTCCTCTAAGAGTTTGATAGTGTCTGGCCTTATGTTTAGGTCTTTAATCCATTTTGAGTTTATTATTGTGTATGGTGTTAGGGAGTGTTCTAATTTCATTCTTTTACGTGTAGCTGTCCATTTTTTCCCAGCACCACTTATTGAAGAGGCTGTCTTTTCTCCTTTGTATATTCGTGCCTCCTTTATCAAAAATAAGGTGACCATATGTGCATGGGTTTATCTCTGGGCTTCCTATCCTGTTCCATTGATCTATATTTCTGTTTTTGTGCCAGTAGCATACTGTATTGATTACTGTAGCTTTGTAGTATAGTCTGAAGTCAGGGAGCCTCACTCCTCCAGCTCCGTTTTTCTTCCTCAAGACTGCTTTGGCTATTCGGGGTCTTCTGTGTTTCCACACAAATTGTGAAATTTTTTGTTCTAGTTCTGTGGAAAACGCCATTGGTAGTTTGATAGGGATTGCACTGAATCTGTAGATTGCTTTGGGTAGTAGAGTCATTTTCACAATGTTGATTCTTCTAATCCAACAACATGGTATATCTCTCCATCTGTTTGTATCATCTTTAATTTCTTTCATCAGTGTCTTATAGTTTTCTGACTACAGGTCTTTTGTCTCCTTAGGTAGGTTTATTCCTAGGTATTTTATTCTTTTTGTTGCAGTGGTAAATGGGAGTGTTTCCTTAACTTCTATTTCAGATTTTTCATCATTAGTGTAAAGGAATGCAAGAGGTTTCTGTGCATTAATTTTGTATCCTGCTACTTTACCAAATTCATTGATTAGCTCTAGTAGTTTTCTGGTGGCATCTTTAGGATTCTCTATGTATAGTATCATGTCATGTGCAGACAGTGACAATTTTACTTCTTCTTTTCTGATTTGGATTCCTTTTCTTTCTTCTTCGTCTCTGACTGCTGTGGCTAAAGCTTCCAAAACTATATTGAATAATAGTGGTGAGAGTGGACAACCTTGTCTTGTCCCTGATCTTAGAGGAAATGGATTCAGTGTTTCACCATTGAGAATGATGTTGGCTGTGGGTTTGTTGTATATGACCTTTATTATGTTGAGGTAAGTTCCCTCTATGCCTACTTTCTAGAGAGTATTTATCATAAATGTGTGTTGAATTTTGTCAAAAGGTTTTACTGCATCTATTGAGATTATAATATGGTTTTTATCCTTCACTTTGTTTATATGGTGTATCACATTGATTGATTTGCATATATTGAAGAATCCTTGCATTCCTGGGATAAACCTCACTTGGTCATGGTGTATGATCCTCTAAATATGCTGTTGGATTCTGTTTGTTAGTATTTTGTTGAGGAATTTTGCATCTATGTTCATCAGTGATATTGGCCTGTAGTTTTCTTTTTTTGTGACATCTTTGTCTGGTTTTGGTATCAGGATGATAGTGGCCTCGTAGAATGAGTTTGGGAGTGTTCCTCCCTCTGCTATATTTTGGAAAAGTTTGAGAAGGATAGGTGTTAGCTCTTCTCTAAATGTTTCATAGAATTTGCCTGTGAAGCCATCTGTTCCCAGGCCTTTGTTTGTTGGAAGATTTTAAATCACAGTTTCAATTTCAGTGCTTGTGATTGGTCTGTTTATATTTTCTATTTCTTCCTGGTTCAGTCTCAGAAGGTTGTGCTTTTCTAAGAATTTTTCCATTTCTTCCAGGCTGTCCATTTTATTGGCATAGAGTTGCTTGTAGTAATCTCTCATGATCCTTTGTATTTCTGCTGTGTCAGTTGTTACTTCTTTTTCATTTCTAATTCTGTTGATTTGAGTCTTCTCCCTTTTTTTCTTGATGAGTCTGGCTAATGGTTTATCAATTTTGTTTATCTTCTCAAAGAATCAGCTTTTAATTTTATTGCTCTTTGCTATCGTTTCCTTCTTTTTCATTTATTTCTGATCTGATCTTTATGATTTCTTTCTTTCTGCTAACTTTGGGGTTTTGTTTGTTCTTCTTCTTCTTTCTCTAATTGCTTTAGGTGTAAGTTTAAGTTGTTTATTTGAGATTTTTCTTTTTTCTTGAGGTAGGATTGTATTGCTATAAACTTCCCTCTCTGAACTGCTTTTGCTGCATCCCATAAGTTTTCGGCTGTCGTGTTTTCATTTTATTTTGTTTCTAGGTATTTTTTGATTTCCTCTTTGATTTCTTCAATGATCTCTTGGATAGTTTAGCCTCCATGTATTTGTAATTTTTACAGATTTTTTCCTGCAATTGATATCTAGTCTCATAGCATTGTGGTCGGAAAAGATACTTGATACAATTTCAATTTTCTTAAATTTACCAAGGCTCGATTTGTGACCCAAGATATGATCTATTCTGGAGGATGTTCCATGAGTACTTGAGAAGAAAGTGTATTCTGTTGTTTTTGGATGGAATGTCCTATAAATATCAATTAAGTCCATCTTGTTTAATGTATCATTTAAAGCTTGTGTTTTTTATTTATTTTCATTTTGGTTGATCTGTCCATTGGTGAAAGTGGGGTGTTAAAGTCCCCTACAATGATTGTGTTACTGTCGATTTCCCCTTTTATGGCTGTTAGCATTTGCCTCATGTATTGAGGTGCTCCTATGTTGGGTGCATAAATGTTTACAATTGTTATATCTTCTGGGATTGATCCCTTGATCCTTATGTAGTGTCCTTCTTTGTCTCTTGTAATAGTCTTTATTTTAAAGTCTATTCTGTCTTATATGAGAATTACTACTCCAGATTTCTTTTGATTTCCATTTGCATGGAATATCTTTTTCCATGCCCTGACTTTCAGTCTGTATGTGTACCTAGGTCTGAAGTGGGGCTCTTGTAGACAGCATATATACTGGTCTTGTTTTTGTAGCCATTCAGCCAGTCTATGTCTTTTGGTTGGAGCTTTAATCCATTTACATTTAAGGTAATTATCGATATGTATGTTCCTATTACCATTTTCTTAATTGTTTTGGGTTTGCTTCTGTAGGTCTTTTCCTTCTCTTGTGTGTCCTGCCTAGAGAAGTTCCTTTAGTATTTGTTGTAAAGCTGGTTTGCTGGTGCTGAATTCTCTTAGCTTTTGCTTGTGTTTAAAGATTTTAATTTCTCCATCGAACCTGAAAGAGATCCTTGCTGAGTACAAGGATCAGCAAGGATGATTTTCCCTTTTATCATTTTAAATATGTCCTGCCAGTCCCTTCTGGCTTGCAGAGTTTCTGCTGAAACATCAGCTGTTAACCTTATGGGGATTCCCTTGTATGTTATTTGTTGCTTTTCCCTTCCTGCTTTTAATATTTTTTCTTTTTAGTTAATGTTTGATAGTTTGATTAATATGTGTCTTGGTGTGTTTCTCCTTGGATTTATCCTGTATGGGACTCTGAGCTTCCTGGACTTGATTGACTTTTTCCTTTCCCACATTAGGGAAGTTTTCAACTATAATCTCTTCAAATATTTTCTCAGTCCCTTTCTTTTTCTCTTCTTCTTCTGGGACCCCTATAATTCGAATGTTGGTGCGTTTAATGTTGTCCCAGAGGTCTCTGAGACTGTCCTCAGTTCTTTTCATTCTTTTTTCTTTATTCTGCTCTGTGGTAGTTATTTCCACTACTTTATCTTCCAGGTCACTTATCCGTTCTTCTGCCTCAGTTATTCTGCTATTGATCCCTTCTAGAGAATTTTTAATTTCACTTATTGTGTTGTTCATCATTGTTTGTTTGCTCTTTAGTTCTTCTAGGTCCTTGTTAAACGTTTCTTGTATTTTCTCCCCTCATTGTAGTTTTGATTTACATTTCTCTAATAGTTAGTAATTTGAGCATTATTTCACGTGCCTGTTGGCCATCTGTATGTCTTCTTGGGAGAAATGTCTATTTAGATCTTCTGTATTTTTTTCATTGCGTTTTTTTTTTTTTTACGTTGAGCTGCATGAGCTGTTTGTATATTTTAGAGTTTAATCCGTTGTGGGTTACATCGTTTGCAAACATTTTCTCCCATTCCACAGGTTGTCTTTTCATTTTGTTTATGGTTTCCTTTGTTGTGCAAAAGATTTTCAGTTTAACCAGGTCCCATTTCTTTATTTTTGTTTGTATCTTCATTACTCTAGGAGGTGGATCCAAAAAGATTTTGCTGCAATTATGTCAAATTGTCTTCTGTCTATGTTTTTCTCTAGGAGTTTTATAGTATCCACTCTTACATTTAGGTCTTTAATTCATTTTAAGATTATTTTTGTGTATGATGTTAAAGAATGTTCTAATTTCATTCTTTTACACGTAGCTGTACAGTTTTCCCAGCACCACTTATTGAAGAGGCTGTCTTTTCTCCATTGTATATTCTTGCCTCTGTTGTCATAGATTAATTGACCATAGGTGATTGTGTTTACTTCTGGGCTTTCTTTCCTGCTCCATTGATCTACATTTCTGTTTTGTGCCAGTACCCTGTTGTTTTCAGGACTGTAACTTTGTAGTATGGCCTGAAGTCAGGAAGTCTGATACCTCCAGCTCCGGTTTTCTTTCTTAAGGTTAGTGTGGCTACTAGGGGTCTTTGTGTTTTCATACAAACTTAAAATTATTTTGTTCTAGTTCTGTGAAATATGCCATTGGTCATTTGATAGGGATTGCATTTAATCTGTGGATTGTCTTGCGTTATTTGATCATTTTAACAATATTGATTCTTCCAGTGCAAGAACATAGTGTATCATTCCATCTGTTTGTGTCATTTTTAATTTCTTTAATCAGCATCTTATGGTGTTCTGAGTACGGTTTTTTGTCTCCTCACGTAAGTTTGTTCCTAGGTATTTATTTCTTTTGATGTGATGGGTAAATAGGATTGTTTCCTTCATTTTTCTTTCTGATCATTCATTGTGCTTTAAGGCTCCGGTTCCCCCCTGCACTCCCAGTCCAGCCGCACACACAGGGGCCTTGCCACCTGGCTTCCAGTCAAGACCTTGTAAAGATCCATGAAAAATCTGGACTGCAGAGGTGGTCCCTGGAGGTTCCAGCTTAAGAAGTGCTGCCCCAGGGGTTCCAGAAATTGAGAAAGGAAAAGTGAATGGAGTGGTGGGGTGGCATAGAGAAGGGTGAGTGCCCTGGGAGATTTTGAGAGAAATACCCTCCATCCAAAACCCCTGTCCCTGCAGCTGATCCAATGGTGTCATGGGATTTCAGTGCCTTTTTTGAGGTGATGGCTTTGCTTCTTTACTCCTGTGCTCAACACTGTGCCAAACCAAATCCTCGCCTCTTACTGATTTCCAATGCCTTTATATGCATGTGTGTGGGTGTGTTTATTTATTTGTTCATTCATCATTCATTCAGTCTCTCTTTTTCTTAGTTATTCTTGCTAACACTTTGTCAATTTTGTTTATCTTTTCAAAAAGAAACTCCAATATTATTTATCCTTGTATTGTTTTTGTAGTCTCTATTACTTTATTTTTAATTTTTATTGGAGTATAGTTGATGTACAATGTGTGTTCTGTAAAGTGAATCAGTTATATGTATATCCACTCTTTTTTAGATTATTTTCCCATATAGATCTCTACAGAGTATTGAGTAGAGTTCCCTGTCCTAGACAGTAGGCCCTTCTATTACTTTTATAACTGCTCTAATCCTTATTATTTATTTCGTTCTGCAAATATTGGGCTTAGTTTGTTCTTTTCCTAGTTCCTTTCGTTGTAAAGTTAGGTTCTTTGAGGTTTTTTCAGAGACAAAAGGTTTTATTACCTATGGCACAGCAAGCGTGAGCATAATATTGTATTGGTTCTCCTTCCCTACACCGCAGTTCCCACTGGGATGACAGAGAGGGATCCAGTTGAGTGCTATGCATGTACTCGGTTGTGTTACACTAAGGAACCCTGAGTTTCAAGACTCCACTGCTTTTAAAGTGAGAGGTTAGCAGGTTCCTGTTTGTCTGAGGGAGAGACATTAGCTCATTCCTCAAGGCTGTTCGTTACAAACACACTCCGAAGAAATGGCTCAGGGGAAATTCTGTCAGGGCATGCTTTCTTTTTCTTTCTTTCTTTCTTTTTTTTAATTGAAGAATAATTGACATATAATATTACATTAGTTTCATATGTACAACATAATGATTTAGGATTTAAGTATATTACAAATGATCACCTGATGAGGCTAGTAACCATCTGTCCCCATCTACAGTTACTGCAATATCATTAACCATATTCTTTATTCTGTATATTAAATTCTTGTCAATTTTTATCATATACCTGAAATTTTGTACTTCTTATACCCCTTCACCTGCCTTGTCCAAGACCCACTCACCTCCCCTTTTGCAACCACCAGTTCACTGTGTCTGTAAAACTGGTTTTGTTGTGTTTGTTTTGTTTTTAGATTACACATATGAGTGAGCTCATGTGGCATTTGTCTTTCTATGTGTGATTGACTTCACTGTTCATAATACTCTCTAGGTCCATGGCAAAGGCAAGATTTTATCTTTTTATAGCTAATATATAATATATAACTGATATGTACATTTGTATACACATATATACATATATATATGAACGTATCTACATGTGTATAGATACATGTATATATGTGTATATGTGTATATGTATATGTATGTGTGTATATGTGTATGTGCGTTGTGTATATTCATATGTATGTATGTGTATACGTGTGTGTGTGTATGTGTGTATATATATATATATATATATATATATATATATATATATATAAAACACTTTTTTATCCATTTGGCTATCATTGAACATTTAAGTTTCTATCATATATCGGCTATTGTAAGTTATGTTGCAGTGAACACAGGGGTGCATGTATCTCTTTAAATTAGTTTTTTGCTTTGTTTTGTTTTCTTTGGATAAATAAGCAAAAGTGGAATTGCTAACTCATATGTAGTTTAATTTTTTTATGTTTTCAGAACCCTCCGTAATGTTTTCAATAGTGGCTGCACTGATTTGCATTCTTAGCACCAGTGCAGGTGAGTGCTCTTTTCTCCACATCCTCAGCAACACTAATTAATTGTTGTCATTTGATGATAGCCATTCTAACACCTGTAAGGTGATCTCTTTTTGTGGTTTTGATTTGCATTTCCCTCCTGATGATTAGTGATGTTGAGCATGTTTCCATGTGCCTTTAGGCATCTTTTTTTTTCTTCTTTTTTTTTTTGGCAAAATGTGTATTCAGATCCTCTACCCAATTGTTTTTATTTTTGTTTTATTTATTTTTTAAAATTATAGTTTATTTACAATATTATAAGAGTTTCAGGTGATCTGGGAGTTTTTACAGATTACAGTTGATTAAATGTTTTTACAAGAGAATGGCAATAATTCCCTGTCCTATACAATATATCTTTGTTGCTTATCTATTTTATACACAGTAGTTTGTACCTCTTAATCCTATATGCCTAATTTGCCCCTCCCCCCTTACCTGTCCCCACTGGTAACTACTAGTTTGTTTATAGGTCTGTGAGTCTGTTTCTGTTTTGCATATACATTCATTTGTATTATTGTTAGATTCCACATATAAATAATATCACAGAGTATTTGTCTTTCTCTGACTTACTTCATTAAGCGTAATATTCTTGCGGGCCATCCACGATGCTGCAAATGGCAGAATTTCATTCTTTTTATGGCTGTGTAATATTCCACTGTACATATATACCATATCTTCTTTATCCATTTGTCTGTTCATGGGCATTTTGGTTGCTTTCATATCTTGGCCATTGTCAATAGTGCTGCTCTGCACATTGGGGCTTATGTATCTTTTTGAATTAGTGTTTTCATTTTTTTCCTAGATAGGTACCCAGGAGTGTTATTGAGGGATCATATGGTAGTTGTATTTTTAGTTTTTTGAGAAACCTCCATCTTATTTTCCATATTGTCTGCAACAATTTACAATCCTACCCACAGTGTACAAGGGTTCACTTTTCTCCACATCCTCTCCAAAATTTGGTATTTGTAAACATTTTGATGAGAGATATTTTGACAGGTGTGGGGTTGATATCTCATGGTTGTTTTGAATTGAACTTCTCTAATAATTAGTGATGTGGGGCACTTTTTCATCTGCCTTTTAGCCATCTGTATCTTCTTTGGAAAGATGTCTATTCGTGTCTTCTGACCATTATTGATTGTGTTGTCTGTTCATTTTTTGTGTATGTGTTATTGAGTTGTATGAACCATTTGTATATTTTGGATATTAACCTTTTGTCAGTCATATCATTTGCAAATATTTTCTTACACTTTGCACTTTGAATTTTGATTTTGTTGATGGTTTTCATGGCTGTGCAAAAGCTCTTAAATTTTATTTAGCTTCCATTTGTTTATTTTTGCTTTTATTTCTTTTGCCTTAGAGGCCAGATCCCAAAACAATATTGCTACAATTTATGTCAAAGAGTGTTCTGCCTATGTTCTCTCCTAGAAGTTTTATGGTTTGGTGTATTACCTTTAGGTCCTTAATCCATTTTGAATTTTGTGTCTGTTTGAGGAAATGTTCTAAATTCATTATTTTACATGTAGCCCTCCAGTTTTCACAACACCACTTATTGAAGAGACTGTCTTTTCTCCATTGTATATTCTTGCTTCCTTGGTGGTAGAGTTTTTCACCATAAGTGTGTGGGTTCCTTTCTGGGCTCTCTAGTCTATTCCCTTAACCTGTGTGTCTGTTTTTGCGATTATTGTAGCTTTGTAGTCAGGGAGCATGCTATCTCCAGCTTTCGTCTTTTTTTCTCAGGATTGCTTTGGCAGTGTGGGTATTTTGTGGTTCTATATTTATTTGGAGATTATTTGTTCTGTGTGTGAACAATGTCATGGGTATTTTGATAGGGACTGCTTTAAATCTGTAGGTTTCTTTGAGTAATAGGCCTATTTTAAAAAGATTAATTCTTCCAATCCAAGAACATGGGATATCTTTTCATTTATTTGTGTCATCTTCAATTTCCTTCATCAATATCTTATAATTTTTAATATATAAATCTTTCACCTCCATGGTAAATTTATTCCCAGGTATTTTATTATTTTTGGTACAATTGTAAATTTTTTTCTTAATTTCTCTGATAGTTTGTTATTAGAGCAGAGAAAAACTCTGTATATTAATTGTGTATACTTCAATGAAAATAAAAACAAAAATTAAAAAATGGGACCTAATTAAACTTAAAAGCTTTTTTACACAGCAAAGGAAACCATAAACAAGACGAAAAGACAACACTCACAATGGGAGAAAATATTTGCAAATGAAGCAACTGACAAAGGATTAATCTCCAAAATATACAAACAGCTCATGTAGCTCAATATCAAAAAAGACAAGCAAACCAATCAAAAAATGGGTGGAAGACCTAAATAGGCATTTCTCCAAAAAAGACATACAGAAGGCCAATGGGCACATGAAAAGATGCTCAACACCATTAATTATTAGGGAAATGCAAATCAAAACTATAGTGAGGTATCACCTCACACCGGTCAGAATGGCCATCATTATAAAATCTACAAACAATAAATGCTGGAGAGGGTGTGGAGAAAAGGGAACCCTCTTGCACTGTTGGTGGGAAGGTAAATTGATACAGCCCCTATGGAGAACAGTATGGAGGTTCCTTAAAAAACTAAAAATAGAACTACCATATGACCCAGCAATCCCACTACTGGGCATATACCCAGAGAAAACCATAATTCAAAAAGACACATGCACCCCAATATTCACTGTGACACTGTTTACAGTAACCAGGACATGGAAGCAACCTAAATGTTCATCAACGGAGTAATGGATAAAGACGATGTGGTACAAATATACAATGGAATATTTTTCAACTATAAAAAGGAACGAAATTGGGTTATTTGTAGAGACGTGGATGGACCTAGCTAGAGTCATAGAGTGAAGGAAGTCAGAAAGAGAAAAACAAATATCGTATATTAACGCATATCTGTGGAATCTAGAAAAATGGTATAGATGATCTAATTTGCAAAACAGAAATAGAGACACAGATGTAGAGAACAAACGTATGGACACGAAGGGGGGAAAAGGGGGGATGGGAGAAATTGGGAGATTGGGATGGACAGATGTACACTATTGATACTATGTGTAAAATAGATAACCAATGAGAACCTACTGTATAGCACAGGGAAATCTACTCAGTGCTCTGTGGTGACCTAAATGGGAAGGAAATCCAAAAAAGAGGGGATATATGTATATGTATAGGTGCTTCACTTTGCTGTATAGTAGAAACTAACACAACATTGTAAAGCAACTATACTCCAAAAACCTTAATTAATAAAAAGAAAAAAATTGTGTATACTTCAAATTTACTGAGTTTATTTGTGCTAATAATTTGATGGTGAGATCTTTAGGGTTTTCTCTACATATTATCATGTCATCTGCAAACAGTGACAGTTCTACTTCCTTTACAAGTTAGATCCTATTTTTTACTTTTATTTTTGTCTTTTGGCTGTGGCTAGAACTATTCATCCTGTGTTGAATAAAAGTGGTGAGAGTAGGCATCATTGTCTTGTTCCTGTTCTTAGAGGAGATGCTTTCAGCTTTTCACCATTAAGTATGATATTAGGTCTGCTTTTGTCCTATATCCCCTTTATATTTATTTATTCATTCATTCATTCATTCAGGCCACATCGCACAGCATGGGGGACCCTAGTTCCCTGACCAGGGATTGAACCCACACCCACTGCAGTGGAATCGCGAATTCCCAACCACTGGACTGCCAGGGAAGTCCCTGTCCTTTTTTATAAAAAGGTATGTTGCCTCTATACCCACCTTATTGAGAGTTTTTATCATAATTCAAATATTGCATTTTGTTGAATTTTGCCAGATCCTCTGCTGGAGGTATGAAGTTGATCATATGATTTTATTCTTTGTTCTGCTAATCTGGTTTGTCACTTAATTGATCTGCATAGACTGAATCATTCTGCATTGCTGAGATGATCCATTTGATCATGGTGTATGGTTCTTTTAGCGTATTGTTGAATTCAGTTTACTAATATTTTGTTGAGGGTTTTTGCATCTATGTTCATCAGGGATATTGGTCTGTAATTTACCTTTTTTGATAGTGTGTTTATCTGGTTTTAATATATGGGTGATGCTGGCCTCAGAAAATAAGTTTGGAAGCACTCCTTCATCAATTGTTTGGAATAGTTTGAGAAGGACAGATGTTAACTGTCCTTTAAATGTTTGGTAGAATTTATTAGTAAAGCCACCTGGTCCTGGACATTTATTTATTGGGAGTTTTTTGATTATTGATTGATTTCATTTCTAGTAATTGATCTGTTTAGATTTTTTGTTTATTGCTAACTCAATCGTGGAAGATTTATGTTTTTAGGAATTTATCCATTTCTTCTCGGTTGTCCCATTTGTTGGTGTATAGTTGTTTGTCATAATCTCTTAGAATACTTTGTATTTCTGTGGTGTCTGTTGTAACTTCATCTCTATCATTTCTGATTTATTTGGGCCCTCTCTTTTTAAAAAACATACTACTCCTGTCTTTTATTCTTTACAGAAGCTTAATAAGTGTTTGATCTACTACCCTTACTCTATGTATACTTTTTGCCGTGAGATTTTTTTACTTTTGTTTGTTTTCTTGTTACTATCAATAATTAGTGAGACTTCTTTTAAGCGTAAGTAAATTCCTTCCACATTGCTTATAAGGCTGTTTTATTAGTGATGAACTCTTTTAGCTTTTGTTAGTCTGGGAAACTCTTAATCTCTCCTTCAATTGTTTTTTTTCCCCTTAAATTTACTTATTTATTTATTTTTGGCTGCATTGGGTGTTCGTTGCTGCGCACGGGCTTTTCTCTAATTTTGGCCAGCGGGGGCTACTTTTCGTTGTGGTGCGTGGGCTTCTCATTGCGGTGGCTTCTCTTGTTACAGAGCACAGGCTCTAGGTGCGCGGGCTTCAGTAGTTGTGGCTCACGGGCTCTAGACCACAGGCTCAGTAGTTGTGGCGCACAGGCATAGTTGCTCCGCGGCATGTGGGATCTTCCTGGACCAGGGCTCGAACCCATGTCCCCTGCATTGGCAGGCAGATTCTCAACCACTGTGCCACCAGGGAAGCCCTCTCCAATTCTGAATCATAATCTTGCTGGTAGAGTATTCTTGTTATAGGCTTTTTCCTTTTAGCTCATTGAATATATCCTGTCATTCCTTCCTAGCCTGCAAAGTCTGCTGAAAAGTCAGCTGACTGTCTTATGGGAATACCTTGAACATAACTAGATGCTTTTATTTCACTGCTTCTTTGGTCTCTCTTTACCTTAAATTTTTGGCACTTTATAATATGTCTTGGTTTGGACCTGTTTGTCTTCATCTTGTTTGGGACTCTGTGTTTCCTGGACCTGGATGTGTGTTTCCTTCCCCAGGTTAGGAAAGTTATCAGTTACTATATCCTCTAATAAGCTCTCTGCCCCTTTCTCTCTTCTCCTCTTTCTGGGACCCCTGTAATGCTCATGTGAATATTCTTGATGTTGTCTCAGAGGTCCCTTTACCTATAGTCTTACTTCTTTTTTCTTCGTGCTATTAAGCTTGGGTGATTTTCACTACTCTGTTTCCATTTCACTGATCTGTTCTTCTGTATCATATAATATAATTTTGCTTCCCTCATATGTGAGTGTGTGTGTGTGTGTGTGTGTGTGTGTGTGTGTGTTAATCTCATTTATTGTATTTTTCAGCTGTTTGGTTCTTTTTTTTTTTTAATTTATTAATTTATTAATTTATGTTTGGCTGTGTTGGGTCTTCGTTTCTGTGCGAGGGCTTTCTCTTTTGCGGTGAGCGGGGGCCACTCTTCATCGCGGTGCGCGGGCCTCTCACTGTCGCAGCCCCTCCCTCTGCGGAGCACAGGCTCCAGACGCGCAGGCTCAGCAGTTGTGGCCCACGGGCCCAGCCGCTCCGCGGCACGTGGGACCCTCCCGGACCAGGGCTCGAACCCGTGTCCCCCGCACTGGCAGGCAGACTCCCAACCACTGCGCCACCAGGGAAGCCCTGTTTGGTTCTTTTTGACATTTTATTACTCTTTGTTGAAATTCTCACTATGTCCATCTATTCTTCTGAGTTGGGTGAGCATCTTTATAATCATTACTGTGAACACTTTTTTTTTCAGGTAGAATGCTTATCCCTGTTTTATTTAGTTCTTTTTCTGATGTCGTGTCTTGTTACTTCATTTGTAATATAGTCCTCTATTTCCTTATGTTTCCTAATTCTCTGTGCTTTTCTACTCATTAGGTTTAGGTTGTTACATTCCCTGGTCTCAGAGAAGTGACCTTATATAAGAGATGACTGATAGGGCCCAGCAGCACATTGTCCTCTGGCCAGCAGAGCCACATGCTCCAGGGGTGTCCCCTGTGTGGGCTGCACACACCTTTCTCTTACGGCAGGGCCAGCTACTGTGGACAAGCTGATAGGTGGGGTTGGACCCTGGCCTAAATGGCTGTGAGGCCCTGAAGTATGTGACTGCCGTGGGTGTGCTGGTAGCCATGGCAGCCCTCCGTTATGGGTGGCTGTGTGGTGCTCCAGGTGCACAGGCGGACAGGGTAGGCCCCCAGTGTGTCTGGTCGTGAGGCCTTGTGGTGCAGCAGTGCTATGGGCATGTTGGTCGATGGGGGCAGGCCCCTGATTCTAATCAGTTCCAGGGAAGACTCTAAAATGTTGCTTGCCAATGTCTCAATTCCTAGCAGGAGTCTCAGCTGCCTCTTGCCTCTCCAAGAAGCTATCCGAGATTAGCAAGTGGGTCTGACCCAGGTGTCTTTCACACTACTGGCTCTGCACAGGGACTGAAAACGTGTGAGATTTGTGTGTGCCCTATGAGAGCAAAGTCTCAGTTTTCTTTAGCCTCCAGCTTTCCTGAAAGTAAGCCCTGCAGGTTTTCAAAGCCACACCTGCTGTGTTCTTTTCTTCCCAGTGCAGGAACCCTGGGCTGAGCAGCCTGATGCAGGGCTCAGACCCTTCCCTCCATGTGGAGGACCTATGCAATTGTGATATCTTCCAGCTGTGGGTCACTGTGCTCGAGGTGTGGGTTCCAACTAGACTGTGTTCCCAGTGCTTCTACCTGCCTTGTGGTTTCTCCTTCCTTATATCTTTAGTTGTGGAAATATTCTGTGCTAGTCTTCAGGTCATTCTCAGAGATAATTTCCGTGTAGATTGTTGTAATTTGGGTGTGTCCATGGCAGGAGGGGAGCTCAGTATCTTCCTACTCTATCATCTTGATCCCCTCTCAAGAATGTTTTTTAAATATATGCATTTATTACTGTAAACATAGCTCTTTGAATAGCACTGTTTTTCTTGTATTCCATAAATTTAGGTACTTTGTATTTTCAATTTTGTTTAAGATTTTTTTTTAATTTCCCTTTTGATTTATTCCTGTATGCATTGGCTATTCAGGAGCTTATTGTTGAATTCCTAAGTGTTCTTGAATTTTCAATTTTTCTTTTTAATATTGAATTTCAGTTTCATGCCATTGTGGTTGGAAGTGACACTTGATATGATTTCAGTATTCTTGGATTTTGAAGACTTGTTTTGTGGCTTAACATATGACCTACCCTAGGAAATGTTCTTTGTGTACTTAAGAAAAATGGAAATTTTGCTGCTGTCGAGTGGAATGTACTGTATATGTCTGTTAGGTTCATTTGATATCAATTGTTATATGTTGAGAGGCTCCAATGTTGGATACATACATATTTATAATAGTGATAATTTCTTTTTTTTAACATCTTTATTGGAGTATAATTGCTTTAATGTGATAATTTCTTGATGAATTAATCCCTTTATCATTATATGATAACCTTCTTGCCTTTGAGAGGTTTGACTTCAAGTCTTTTTTGCCTGATAATAGACTAGTCAGGCAAGTATCATTTTCATGGAGTATCTTTTTTCTAATCATTCAATTTTATGCTATATATGGATTTAAAGTTAACATGAATCTCTTGTACACAGTATGTAACTGAACTTTCTTTAATCCATTCAGCCACCCTAGGGATTATTTAAATTGAAGTATAGTTGATTTACAATATTACATGAGTCTCAGTGCTACAACATATGGATTTGATATTTTTATAGATCATGCTCCACTTAAAGTTATTACAAAATAATGGCTATATTTCCCTATGTTGTACTATATATCCTTGTTTGTTTATTTCATACATAGGAGTATTGGATTTAGAGAAACAAACTACTGTCTTTCCCTCCCCCTTCACTCGCCCCACCAGTAACCACTAATTTGTTCTCTGTGAGTCTATTTCTATTTTGTTCTATACATTCCTTTCTTGCATTTTTTAGATTCCACAGAGAAGTGAGAACATAGACTATTTGCCTTTCTCTAACTTATTTAAGTAGGTATAAATAGTGTAGGCCTATCCATGTTGTTGCAAGTGGCAGAATTTGATCCTTTTTAATGGCTGAGTAATAGTCTATTGTGTATACATACCACATCTTCTTTATCCACTCATCTGTTGATGGACATTTAGTTTGCTTCCATATGTTGGCAATTGTAAATAATGCTGCTATGAACATTGGGATGCATGTATCTTGTCAAATTGGTGTCTTCATTTTCTTTGGACATATACCAAGCAGTGGAATTGTTGGCTAATATGATAATTCTACTTTTAGCTTTTTTCAGGACCTCCATATTGTTTTCATAGTGGTTGTACCAATTTACAATCCCACCAACAGTGTACTAGGATTCCCTTCTCTCCATGTCATGAACAACATTTCATATTTGCAGACTTTGGAATAACAGCCATGTTGAGAGGTGTGACGTGATGTCTCATTGTGGGTTTTTTTGTGGGTCATTCATTAAATTTAATTTACAGAAGAACGTGATAGGCTGGATGTGATCTGCAGGTTTAGTTTGCTAATGCCTGGTATAGGTTAATTTGAGGAGGATTAATACCTTTACAATGTTATTTATTGCTTAATTTTTTCAGGGTGACATTTAATGATCGGTAACAGATTTAAAAACTTTTCTCCCTAAAGGATATCTGAAGTCTGTCGGTTTGTTTCCGTTTTATAAATTCGTTCATTTCTATCATTTTTTAGACTCCTATAAGGGATATCATGTGATATTTGTCCTTTTCTATCTGACTTACTTCACTTAGAATGAAATAATGCCATTTGCAGCAACAGGGATGGACCTAGATATGATCATGCTTTTTCATTTCTGAGTAATAATCGATTACGTACATGTACCACTTTTTCTTTGTCCATTCATCTGTTGATGGACATTTTGGTTGCTGCCATGTCTTGGCTATTGTAAATAGTGATGCAGTGCATGTTTGGGTTTGGGTGCATTTGTCTTTTCGAATTCTGGTTTTCTGCAGATGTACTCCCAGAAGCAGGACTGCTGGATGATATGGTAACTCTATTTTTACTTTTTAAAGGCATCTTACTGTGCTTTATAATGGCTGTTACCAGCTTACATCCCACCAACAGCATAGGAGCGTTCCCTTTTCTCCACATCCTCTCCAGCATTTATGGTTCATAGACTTTTTGATGATGGCCATTCTGACTGTGCGAGGTGGTACCTTGTTGTAGGTTTGATTGCATGTGTCTTATAATTCGAGATGTTGAGCATCTTTGCATGTGCTTTTTTTAAACACTGTGAGAAAAAGTTACAGTTGACATTGGCTTTTTGAAAGTCTGACTATTTTGAATTTTTTTTCGATAACTACCACAGGACATTTGTTAAGGGCAGGTGTCATTTACACCCTGGCAGTCCTTGTGAATATTAAGTGCCCATAAGCACATGTTTTAAAGTTGCTATTGTGGAAATGGGCACAAGCAGTTGGATTTCCTTCATGCCCCTCTCTGGTTACTTGGGTAACCAGAGCCACTGTGGAAGACGGGCACCTGGATTGTAAATGAGTGTGGACTGTGCCAGAACAAACACCCAAAATCTTGTGTTTTGTTATTTCTTGTTTTTTTTTTAATTTAATGTTTCTTTTTTATTGGAGTAAAGTTGATTTAACATATTGTGTTTGTGGTAGGCGTACAGAATCTTGTTCAGTTGTGTATATTCATATGTCTATTCATCTTCAGATTCTTTTCCCATATAGATTATTGGAGAGTGTTGAGTAGACTTCCCTTTGTTATACAGTAGGTCTTTGTTGATTACCTATTTTATATGTGTTAGTGTGTAAATGTTTTTCCCAACCTCCTGATTTATTCCTTCCCCCCACCTTTCTCATTGGGTAACCATAAGTTTGTTTTCTAAGTCTGTGAGTCTGTTTCTCTCTCTTTTATTTCTTTGGCTGCACTGCGAGGTATGCGGGATATTATTTCTCCCAACACCAGGGATCGAAACCACACCCCCTGCAGTGGAAGCTAAGATTCTTAACCATTGGACCACCAGGAAAGTTCCTGTTTCTCTATTGTAAATTAGTTCATTGGTATCAATTTTTAAATTTCACCTATAAGTGGTATCATATGATATTTGACTTTCTCTTTCTGACTTCACTTAGTATGATTATCTCTAGGTCCATCCATTATGCTGCAAACGGCATTCTTTCATTCTTTTTCATTTCTGAGTAATATTTCACTGTGAACATGTACCACTTCTTTATCCATCCATCTTCCGATGGATAGTTTGGTTGCTTCCATGTCTTAGACATTGTAAATTGTGCTGCAGTGCACATATGGGTGCATGTGGGTTTTCCAATTCTGGTTTTCTCTTGATATACGCCTGGGAGTGGGACTGCTGGATCATATGGCAGCTCTAATTTTACCTTGTAAGGGCACCTCCATACTGTTCTCTATAGTGGCTGTTACCACCTTAGATCCCAACAGCAGCATAGGAGGGTTCCCTTTTTTCTACAAACTCTCAAGCATTTATTATTTGTAGACTTTTCGATGATGGCTATTCTGACTCACGTGAAGTGATCCCTCATTGTAGTTTTGATTTCCATGCCGCTAATAAACACGAATTAGAGCATCTTTCCAAGTGCTTTTCTTTTATACAGTGTGAGTAAAATTTACCGATTGAAATAGGATCCTGAAAGTCTGTTTCTTCTGAATTTTTTTTTGCGTACCTACCCCTGGAAATTTCCTGATTGCAGGTGTCATTTACAGCCCTACAGACCTTGTGAATATTAAGAACCCATAAGCATTGGTTTTAAAGTTGCAGTTGCAGGAAAGGGCAGCAAGGCAGCGGAATTTATTCATACTCAACTTGATAGCTAGGGCAAACAGGGTCTCAGTGGAACTCCTGTTCCTAGGTTGTAAATTAGAGTGGAAAATGCCAGGACAAATACCCAAAAGCTTGTGTCACATTACTTCTTGTTTAATTTAATTTTTATTTCTTATCAGAGTAAATTTGTAAATTTTTTTTTGTAAAAATTTGTAAAAACAAATTTGTAAAAATACATTGTAAACATTACAATGTTTTGTTTATTCTAGGTGTACAAAATCTGGATCATTCATACATATACATATATCTAATCAAGTTTAGATTAGTTCCCATGTTGGTCATTACAGAGCATTGATCAGACCTCCCTTGGCATCCAGTAGGTCCTTCTTGATATATATATTTTATATGTATTATTAAATGTATGTTAACCCCCAACCTTCTAATTGTTCCATTCCTTTCACCTTTTTCTAAGTCTGTACGGGTCTTTCTCTGTGGAAATATGCTCATGGGTATCAATTTTTAGATAACACCAGTAAATGATATCATCGGATATTTGTCTTTCTTTTTCTGACTTACTTTATGTAGTATGATTAACTCTAGGCTCATCTGCGGTGCTGCAAAAGGCATTGTTTCATCTTTTCCATGGCTAATATTCCATTCTGTACATGTACCACTTCTTCTTTGTCCATTCATCCGTAGATGGGCATTTTCGTTGCATCCATGTCTGGCTATTTTAAGTATCACTGCAGTGCACGTTTGGGTGCCTGTGTCTTTCTGAATTCTGGTCTTCTCGGGTTATAGGCCCATTAGTGGTTCGGCAGGATCATATGGTAGCTCAATTGTTACCTTTTCAAGGCACCTTCATTCTGTTCTGATTAGTGGCTGTTACCAGTTTACAACCCAGCAACAGCAGAGGAGGGTACACATTCTAGGAAACGCATTCAGCATTTATGGTTTGCAGACATTTTTTTTCTGATGGCCATTCAGACTACTGTGAGGTAATACCTTTCTGTAGTTTAAAATTGCATGTCTCTAAAAATTCTTGATGTTGAGCACTTTTTCATGTACCTTTAAAAAGAAAAAAAAGAAAAACACTGTGAGCAAATTTACCTGTTGAAATTGTCTTCTCGAGAGTTTGCCGGGCTTTGAATATTAATGTCCATTCCTGACCCCAGGATATTTTTTGAGAGCAGGTGTCATTTACAGCCCTGCAGTCCTTGTGAGTATTAAGTGACCATTAGCACACTGTTTATAGCTGCTGTTGTGGGAAATAGCAACAAGGGGGCGGCATTTCTACGTTCTCAACTCTTGTTACTAAGACAACCCAGTCTTCCTGGATGTCCTGTTCCTTGGTTGTAAATTAGAGTGGAATGTGCTCGGACAAACCCCCAAGAAGTTTATGTCTCCTTACTTATGTTTGTTTTTTTAAATATAATTTATATTTCTTATCGGAGTCAATTTGATCAGAGTGTTGTGATTTTCTGGCTGTACAAAATCTGGTCAATTATTCATACATATATCTGTTCATCTTCGGATCCTGTTACCATGTATGTTATTACAGAGTGTTGAGTAGACCTCCCTTGGTATTGGGTAGGTTTTGGTCATTATATACTTTATATGTATTGGTGATTATATAATTCATATAGTTTATATGTTTATAGACATTTAACATACATTAGTATATGTATGTTAACATACATTAGTATATGTATGTTACCCCCATAATCCTAATTTATCGATCCTCCCACCTTTCATTTTTTAGTTTGTTTATAAGTCTGTGAGTGTCTTATAACCATTAGTTTGTTTATAAGTTAAACATTAGTTTGTTTATAAGTCTGTGAGTGTCTTTCTCTGGGGAAATATGTTCATTGGTAGCAATCATAGAATAACATCTATAAATGATATCATGGGATATCTGTCATTCATTTTTGACTTACTTGACGTAATATGATTATTTTAGCCTCCTCTGTAGTCATGAAAACGGCACTGCTCATTTTGTTCCGGGGCTAATATTCAATTCGGTACATATACCACTTCTTCTTTGCCCATTTATCTGTTGATGGACATTTTGTTTGCTTGCATGTCTTGGCTATTGTAAATATTGCTGCAGTGCATCTTTGCCTGTCTGTGTCTTTCAGATTCTGGTCTTCTTAGGTGATAGGCCCATTAGGGAATCGGCTGCATCATATGGTAGCTCAATATTTACCTTTTAAATGCAGCTCCATTTTGTTCTCATGATTAGCTGTTACCAGTTTACATCCAACCAACAGCATAGTGGGTATGCATTTCTCCACAGACACGTGAGCATTCATAGTTTATAGACGTTTTACTGACGGCATTTTGAATATTGGGTGGCGACATGTTTTTGTAGTTTGGATTTGCATCCAACCAATAATGCCTGATATTGAGCTTTTAT